>NW_007259741.1:1137507-1264297 GCF_000164805.1 Carlito syrichta
TCCAGTCTGGGCGACAGAGTGAGACTCCAACTCAAAAAAAAAAAAAAAAAAGAATAAATATCCGTGAGTTCATATGGATATAAATAAATAAATGGGGGAGAAATACACGGATATCCTGTGCAAACGAATTCCAGATGGGTAGATACTTCACCTATAAGGAGGAAAGGAGTAAATTATAATCACCTCCTCCTGGAATGTGGCTTTTACATAAAGACTTCTTTCCAAAGACAGCAGCATGTAAGAGGGGAGAAGAGTAACCTTACAGTGAAGACACCTGACCTCAACCAAGTGCAAAGGTCAATGTCAGCTGTAATAAGTCATGTTGATAGGATGGGTCTTTGTCAGGGTGATGAGAATGTCACCTTTAACTCTGTGGCTTCCATATCAAAAACATTACCCTGTCTAATAATGAGAAAAAACAATAGACACCTGACAGTTGAAGGCTATTCTACAGAATAGTGAACTGGTATTCCTTACAGCTGCCGAGCTCATCAAACACAAAGAAAATCTGAGAAAATATCAGTCAAGACCAAATGTAATGTACTCTCCTAAATGGGATTCTGAAACAGAAAAAGACATGAGGAAAAACTATAGAAATCCTAATTACATATAGACTTCAGTTAATAACAATGTATCAGTGTTGGGTCATTAATTGTGGCAAATGTATCAGACTAATATACAATGTAAATTATAGGAACAACTATTATGTGATATATGCAAACTATCTGTATTGTCTTTATGGCTTTTTTGTACTAGATATTCTGAAACAAAATGCTTATTTAAAAGCTTTGAAAACCATACACCTGTCATCTGTATTGATAATTTGCCACTTTTTATTTTTATTTCTGTTTTTTTTTTTTTTTTGCCACAAGCTCATTTGTGCTTTCTTTAAATGTGTGTGTGTCAATGTTTCTGCAAACTGCTTGAAAGTAAGTTATGGACAGCTCACCCCAACCCTAAAGCACTTCAGCATGTACTTCTGAGAACAAGGACATTCTCTTAATACCACTATCACACCCAAGAAATACAATATTAATTCTAATTGATCTAATTAGATAATATCTAACTTATGTCATCCATTTTAAAAAAATCAGGATTGAGTTAAGATTCAAATATGATATTTGGTTGTCATGTCTCTTTCATTTCATTAATTCTATAAGAGTTCTCTATCTTCTCTGTATTTCATAATATTGAATTGTTTAAACAGTTTAATCTAGTTATTTTAGAGCATCTTTGTCTGGATTGTTTTCTCATGATTAGATTCAGATTAAACATTTTTGGCAAAAATTGTATGTCAGAGCTGTGGGTTTTGCTTGATTTCATGTTAGAAAGCACGTGATTTCAAATTGACCCATTCTTGCTTCTAAGTTTGTTTCCATGGTTAAGGTGGTGTGGGTATAGCTTTTAAAAATGTAAAAGTTTCACACTGTAATTAAGTAATTTGTGGAGCTGTAGTTTGAGACTGTATATTTCCTAAAAATCTTTCAGCCATAGTCTTAGTAACCACTGATGATGATTTCCTAAATTATTTATTTATTTTTTGGGTGGAGTATTGTAATTTAGGAATTCTACCATTTTCCCCACACTTAATAATTTGCATCTTCTGTAAATAAAATTTTTTATTGTCTTCAAAACTAATTTTTGTTTCTATTTTCTCAGAAAATATAGTTTTTATTTTATAAATATAAAAATTCTTATTAAAAATAATATGTATAGGCCATCACCTAAGAAAGGAACAAAATGAATAGGTGTTTAAATCACAAAAACCTGTCTGGACATAGTTTGGAAGTTTCTTATAAAATTAAAAATACGCTTACCATAAAATACAATAATCACACTCTAATTGCAGCAATCACAATCTGTCTGCTCTTGAGGCCTCTTGTAAAATAAGTAACAGTGCTAACTGACATTGTTGTATATAAAGATGCATATTTTTTCATATGTAGTTATTAATGAACTGATGTACAAAATAATGTATGCCAGACCATGTGGGTGCATACCAAATTAAACTTATATCTAAGAAATTTGAACAGTTTAAAAATGATATTATCTTTGCTCTTACCAAGAAACTATACCAATATTTTTCTGGGATTGAGACATAGCAATGAAGGAGCTATATTGATTTCCAGATGTGGTGAACATTTTCCCTCTAGTGGGAACAATTGGTATGTTTCCCCACTCCCTTTCATTGCCCTGTGAATAGTGTGAAATATTGTTGTGATCTTCTCAAGCTAATAATTTTATTCTTAGGCAAAACACCAGATTTCTAAAGCAGTCAGATGTTTATTTTTTTTCTCCCGTCATGTTTCTGCTTTTTTGTTTGTTTGTTTGTTTGTTTGTTTGTTTTTTGAGTTGGAGTCTCACTCTGTCGCCCAGACTGGAGTGCAGTGGCCGCTCCTGGCCACCACAGCCTCGACCTGCTGGGCTCCAGCGATCCTTCCGCCTCAGCCTTCCAAGTAGCCGGAATTACAGGCATGCGCTACCACGCCCGGCTGATTTTTTGATTTATTGTAGAGATGAGGTCTCGCTGCCCAGGCGGGTCTTGAACCCGCGGACTCAGGCAATCCACTCACCTCAACCTCCCAAGGCGCGGGATTACAGGTTGAGCCACCGAGTCCGGCCTGTTTCTACTTTTTTGATGCCATTTTGCAGACAAAATACCCAAACCAGAACTTTTTTAGATAATTCTAAATCTAGTCATTCATTGGGATCTTGATAAGAACAAGACTTTTGATAGATAATATTTGAAAATTAATTCTTTTTGAGATTAGAAAGTGTTTGTCTTATTTTTCTCTAACTTGTCTAAACTATGTGTAACTATGGTGTAGTAGTCCACTGCACAGCCATTAAAAATTACTTCTACTTTGTACAGATTGTGAAATTAAGAGAAAGATAGCTCTCAGAGCCTCTGTCTTTCAAACATATTATTCAAAAATAATTATGCTTATGTGACTCAGAATCCGTTTCATATTAAAAAAAGAGAGAACATCTAATGTAATGACCATCTGTAAAATAACAAACAAGTAAAAGTAAGCCACCTTGCATCACCTAGTGAGGAAGTCAGCTATCATATGAAAGACCCAGGATCCAAATGTAACACTGTAATTCAGGACAATATAATTACTGATGCTCAGGGGTGGATCCTTAGTCATCAAGTAATCTCTTTTGATAGTGAGGATCTTCTATACTGTTCTTTCACAAAAAAATAAGACAATTCTAAATGATGGATTTCTTGAGATTTACTGGCAGGTTAATTTGTTAATTTACCCTTCTAGAAATATCTGTCACTAAAAATTACACTACGTGCATGTTTAGCATTATGCAATGTTATCAATGTAGCAATATACCTAACAATGTATTGTATTATTTTTCTGTGGCAACTTTTAAATGTTTTACGTGGATTACCTTTTTTCAATTTTAGGAATAAGCATTTGAAAATGATACTATTGTCCCCATATTATTGATGAGGAAACTAAAGCAAAGAGAACAAGAAGTCAAAGATATGACAAGGCCAACAGTACAACTTCTATTTACAATATTCCTATAAGAAATAACCTTACTTTAAATATTTGTTTTTGCCAGTGCTACATGGAAGTCTTGATGCTTCCTAGTCTCACAAATAAAATTACTAAAATTCTGATATTTTAATCACATGTGTACCTAAAAACCTTTTATTCTCTATTAAGATTTTTTTGTAAATCCTGAAAATCAGAAATAAAGAAATTTTCATGAATTATTTAAACTTCTTATTTTAGTATATTACTACATAACACTTTGAGATCAAACAGTTAATACTTATTGATTATTCTGAAAACTTTCCCCCCACAAAAAAACTGAATTTGTGCATAGGATATATCAATGAACGTTAAAAAAAAAAACCCTTCTTTTATTGTTAAGATATAGGGAGTGCTGTAATAACTCTAGTGCATTATATTATGTGCTATATTTTATTTTGTTTCAAAAATTATTAGTGATTGAGAGAATTCTGTTGAAAATCAGTTAGTGGCTTGTGCCAAGACAATGAACAGTTTTGATGATTACTTTTGTTGAGCAAATTCCATGAACAGAAATAGACAATAGAAATAGACAATGATTAGAGTCTATAATACTGAGTGATCTATCACAAAACAAAGAAGTGAGAATCACATGTTCTCACTCATAAGTGGACCTTGAACAATTATCATAATACTACAAGAAAAAGACTGGCAGTAGTGAGAAACTGCCTGTGTAGCAGGGGATGAGGGATTACAGTAATGGAGATCTGCTGGGGGAGGGAGGGGCACACCTCGTAAACAAGGGTACCTGTATAATGATCATTTTTATACCCAACCCTGTACCTCACATCTTTAAAATAAAAAAATTAAAATACGTAAAAAAGAAATTCTTAAATAAAATACAATAAATAAATGCTCTCAATGCTTTTATGTTTTTACCTTTTAAAAAATATCACTGAAAGCATTGCATTATTTAATCAAGTGCTCGGGGGGATTTCTGCACTGCCACTGCCTTCCTGAGCAATCATTGAAAATACGCAGTGAGTAAACACAAGACAAGTGCACATAATATCTGAACCCAGAGGAAATAAATATAATTCTGGGGCCAGAAGATAACATTAAAAACAAACAAAATTATCTGTAATAATTATCCATAGAAAGATTTGAGAAGATAATGTAACTTTCAGTTTCAAGATTGCTCAAATAGAGGCAGCATGTAGGCTGGTGAATAGGTGGGATAGAAAACTAACACATAGCAGAAGAAAGTGTATATCTAGGGGCATTTGGAAGGTTGTGGTACCTGTCACTTGAAGATGAAGGTCTAATAGCATAAGAATGTCAGAAGGCAATAGAGAAATAAATATAAAACAGAGACCAGAGTAGAAAGAAAATAGCATTTCTTGAGCAATTTACCACCCAACATATCAAGTATATGGTAATTTTTAAACTGAGGACCTAAAATAGAAACAGATCATGTAAGCATTTGTCCAATGAATGTTTCTTTATTTTGAGATGGCTAAAAAAAAAAAAAAAACCTCAAACCAACACACAAACAAAGCTTAAAGTAAATGGAAACACTCTAGTTTGTACAATAATCTGTTCTAGAATTTTTGCATAAAATAATTTTGGAAGTATTTTATTAATTTTTGATCATTACAACCAAAATCACTTAAAATTAGGTATACTAACATTTTAAATATCTATATCACTTTTATAGTTGAAAATTTTATTTTAGTTGGTTTTTGGTCAGAAGAGGAACCTTGTGGGACTTTACTCTGACCTAGAAGCTCGGCTTTAATCTTTGTTAAGTCTATTTTAGCTATTAGAGATGGTTCTATAGTAGATAATGATTTTGTGGGGTGTCAGAAGCTCCCTTGGATGATTTCTTTTTAAGTACCCCTGTGAACTGGTCACCTCTCTCTGCCTAAGTCAGAAAATGAGGCAGTCAGTACTAAAGGGGCATTAGTTGTCTGATGACATTAATGCCTATTCTCTTATCAGACTTGTTCAGACTTCTCCTTAGCTACTTTGTTAGAGACTTTTCAAACAAGCACTTTTTACTTAAAAAAACGTTTTTAAAGCAAGATGTTAAAGTCCAAAGTTTAATCTTTAAGTTTCAGGTTGTTGAGATATGATGAAGATCACTGGATATAATGAAATTATACATGTCTTTTTTTTTATCTTTGTGTCTGCAATACCTGCCATATAAAAATTCTCATTAAATATTTTTCAACTAAATGAATTATTTGATTGATTTGAATTGACCTTTCTTATGTAGGATACATAATCTTTATAACAAAGTAGTGCTGTAATTAGTAATAAACCTATATTGCACACAGAAGAAAAAGGTTACATGACTTCCCAAGGTTACCCAACTGTTATGTAGTAAACTAGAATTCAAGTCTTACCTATTTCTGAAACCTTTTCTTTAAAATCTAGGTGCTAGTTTAGGAGATGTTTTTACCTTGATCATCACTGAGCACAGACGAAGGGTACTATTTTGGGGGGATCCCATACCGATCTCATCAGGATTTTATTTAATAATTATTGTAGGCAGTTATCAATTTGCAATTAAGTTTTCTGGACATATTTCCTTTATTAGCCAGTTTTTTTTCCTATGCTACTCTTAAAGACAAGTTATATTAAATCACCTTTAAATATTAAAAGCTCAACGGCAATCTGTATTAGTTGGATATGAGAAGTAAAACTTTCAGTTTTTGTGAATCAAATGTGATATTGATAGCTTTTAAGAAAAACCATTAAATTTTCATTTCACATCTTCAAGAGTTAGAAACATTGAGGCAATCATGGGTCGAGGACTATTTGTTGGATGTGTATGTCACCTACTTACTCATATGGCTTCTTTCTTTCCTGTAGATGCCAGATTTTTCTTCTGTATTTAAGCCTTTTTTACATGGCTCTGTGTTTCTGAGGAAGGTGCAGCTCTTGCTGGCTTCAAGGGTGGATTCCAATTGGTCTAAGTCAATCATCACTTGACATTTTCCTAGCAACTGTGGTCAACCAAATATGCTCCAATGAGACTGAAACAGAGGTGTGCAGTCATGGTTTTAAGAGGAGTTTCCTTCTCTTCATATAAGATGTGACAGGGAGCTCTACTGTCACAACTATTTGGTGGGGTGGCAGAACAAAGAGAATCAAGTTATCTGTGACCTAGTTCTACTTTGTTGGTGGCGTCTAGTTCCCTGGTGCTTTCTTTAATTCTAAACTTCTTAGTATGTCATATGATCAGTTTCTTTGTTTAAATCCATTTGAATTTATTTTCTGTAATTAGCAGTTAAAATCATCACCTAATTTACTCTTGTGAAGACATTTTGAGAGAGTTTTATAATAGAAAAATGAGCAAAAGAAGATAAAAATCATCTGTTGTACCTGGATATCTATAGGGATGTGTTTAAATAAGGTATTAAGAACAGTTGAAACACTGGGTTTCAGATGTGTGTGTTTGGGGCACATGTGTACATTTCAAATAAGCATGTGTGTAAATTTCAGGGGTGTGTGTATGTTTCAGGTGTATGTTTTGTTTCAGTGGAAAAATTGCTGGTAACTTTTCCTGATTTAGATTTACCTTTCTTAGAATTATTTTATAATTGAGCAATGGCCTAGAGTCAAAATAATAATAATTTTCATTCTGTACACATCGAGATTGGCTAGAATGAAAATCATTCTCAATTACACGAGAGGACAGTTAGACTTATTTTCTGACATTTATTTATTCAAAAGCTATTTGTTAAGTGATTATTCTTTACCAAGCACTATTTTGAGCAGTTAGAATAGAGCTTTGAGCAAAAAACGATACAGTTATTTTCTTCATGGAGCTTATAATCTAGATACTTACAAATTCCCTCATATTACAATGTTATTGTATCTGTACTGCTCATGTCAGTTTGAAATTTTGTGTAAGTGAAAAGTTCTCTTAATTCTAAGAATAATCATTCATCCCAGTTAACTTATTTTTTCATGACTAAAAGTTTTAGTGTAATCTTGATTTAATCCACCCTCATAGAATGCAGCAAATGTGCACATTAGACATGCAAATTATTTCAAGACATAGTAAACTAGGAAACTCTGTATTGATTCATTTTTATGAAATATGATAAATTAATGTTTATAAGAAATGTTTTAACAGTGCTTCATAATCATTCATCAGGAGGCAATCAAGACAGACTGGTGTCTTGAGCAACCCATTAGAACTAGTTAGACCATTTATTCTACCTTATCTCAAATAAACACTGAGAGCAAATGCTTCCAGAGTAAGAAAATTCTTCACAAAAAAGGAAAAATGAAAGATATCAAATATCTTCTTTGGAAATTAAAATGCAATGCAAATAATATTTTATAAATGTTGCCAATTAAATTTCAGCTGCACTCAGATATGCATAATTTATTAGGCTTGATGCAGAGCAGTGTTGGTGATTTTATTTTTTTTCACTGTTGGATAATCTTGACATGTTTGATATTGCTGGGGTAATTTACATTTGTGTGTACATGCATCCATGTGGACCTCTCAAACAGTGATTGCCTAGTTACAAGTAAAATTAAGACAATTCTAACATCACATTAGCTGAAAATCTGCATATTTGTGATCTCTAAATTTGCCTAAAACAAGATTCAAGGTAAAATAGCCCATGTGTTTAAAAATTCAAATGTGTACCTAACTACAGTTCAATCTTAGTGCTTTCCCAAATCAATATAGCACTTACTCATATATTATTATAATAAAATATTTAAAAATCACCTAGAATAGCATTTTTGCATTTGTTTTAATACAACTCAATTACAGTTATCACACATTTAATGTGAGCTGCTGATCATGGGGTGATTAGAGTTAGAAGTTACTCAGGAAAATCCAATCAAACCTGTAAGGCTTTAACATGTATGGTTGTTAAATTCCTGATTGTTGCAGCATAGACTTCTGATTTTGTCAAGTTGAAATAGCATGGTGTTGGTTTTTAATTACTCTTGGAATCCTGAATTGATCACTTTTCCTTAATTTACTAAAGGTTTTTGGAGAGTAGCAAGTTGAGTATAGTAATGTTTAAACATTAGGTGAAATATGTAATAATAATTAGAAACTTGTGTCTAAGGGCTAGGAACTGCTAAATCACTTCCCACATATCACATCCTCTCAACTTCACCTAAAGTGGCAAAGACAGATTTTGACTGCTGGCAGTGTAGCTCCAAACTATGTCATATTGCTAAATAGTCTGTTCAAAACAATCTTTGTTTTTTATATTAAAATAAATTTTATTATTATTATTTTTAAATAATAAATATGTGGGGTACAATTCAGGGTTAGGCATACAAATGTTAATTATGCAAGTACCCTTGTTGATGAGGTGTGCCCCTCCCTCCCCTAGCAGTTTCCCTCAACTGCCAATCCCACCACCAACAGTTTCCCATTACTGCCAATCCCTTTCTTATAGTATTATAATTGTTCAAGTTCTGCTTATAAGTGAGAACATATGGTACTCTGTTCTTTGTTTCTGTGATAGATTACTGAGTATGATTAACTCTAAATCCATACAAGTTACTATGAAGTCCATATGTTTATCCTTCTTTGTGGCTGCATAATATTCCATTGTGTCTATGTACCACATTTTTTTAATCCAGTCCAGCTTCAATGGGCAGCATGGTTGGTTCCACGTTGTTGCGATTGTGAATAGAAGTGCAACAAACATACGTGGGCAGGCATCTTTTTTGTAGAATAGTTTGAGTTCCCCTAGGTATATTCCCAATAGGGGAATAACTGGCTCATATGGTAGGTAATTTTCTAGTTCTTTCAGAAATTTCCACATGGTCTTCCAAAGAGGTTGCACTGTTTTGCATTCCCACCAGCAGTGTAGAAGCATTCCTTTTTCTCCACAACCTCACCAGCATCTGTTGTTGTTTGTTTTATTAATGATGGCCATTCTTACTGGGAGTAGGTGGAATCGCAATGTGATTTTGATTTGCATTTCTCTGATGATGAGTGAGGCTGAGCACTTGTTCATGTGTCTGTTGACTGCCCATATATCTTATTTTGGGAAGTATCTATTCATGCCTTTTGCCCATTTTTTAATGGGGTGGTTTATTTTTTTTTTCCTTTCCATGCGTTTGAGGGCCTTGTAGATTATAGGTGTTAAGCCTTTGTCAGATGTTCAGTTGGCAAATACTTTTTTCTCATTCTGTGGGCTGTCTCCCTGCCATCTTGATTGTTTATTTTGCTTTACAGAAGCTCGCTAGTTTGATGAGGTTCCACTTGTCTATCTTATTTCTTATCCTATGGGCACTTAGGGTTCTGATCAGGAATTGGTTGCCAGTTCCAAATTCCTTGAGGGTATCTCCTGTGTTTTCTAAGATTCTTATAGTTTGAGGTTTTATGTTTAGGCCTTTGATTTATTTAGAGTTAATTGTTGTGTATGGTGATAGGTAGGGGTCCTGTTTCAATCTTCTGTATGTGATTAGCCAGTTTTCCCAGCAGTGTTTACTGAATAGGTTCTCCTTTCCCCAGTGATTGTTGTTGGAGGTTTTGTCAAAGATGAGTTGATTGAGAAATTGAGTCTTTGCTTCTGCAATTTCTATCCTGTTCCACTGGTTTATATGCCTGTTCTTGTACCAATACCAGGCTGTTTTGATTACTGGAGCCTTATAGTAAAGTTTGAAGTCTGGAAGTGTGGTACCCCCTGCTTTGGTTCTTTTGCTAAAGATTGTTTTGGCTATTCATGGTCGTTAAGTTTCCATATGAATTTCTGTATTGTCATTTCCAAGTCTGGGAAGAATGATGTTGGTAACTTAATGGGTATTGTGTGAATCTGTAGATTGCCTTTGGTAGGATGGACATTTTAACAATGTTGATTCTTCCCATCCATGAACATGGAATATTTTTCCATTAGTTTGTGCATGTTGGATTTCTTTGAGCAGTGTTTTGTAGTTGTCATTGTAAAGGTCTTTCACTTCTCTGGTTAGGAAGATGCTGAGGTATTTTATCTTGTGTGTGTGTGTGTGTGTGTGTGTGTGTGTGTGGCTATTGTGAATGGGATGTGCTTTTTATTTGGGTTTCTGCTTGCTTGTTGTTGGTGTGTAAGAATGCAAATGTCTTTTGCACACTTATTTTGTATCCTGAAACTTTGCCAAAGTCCTTTATCAATTCCAGCAGGTTTTTGACAGATCCTCTTGGATTTTCAAGTATAAGATCATACCATCAGCAAAAAGGAATAACTTATTTCCTCTTTTCCTATTTGGATACCCTGATTTCCTTCTCTTGCCTAATTGCCCTAGCTAGGACTTCCAACACAATGTTGAATAGGAGAGGGATGATGGGGGCAGCCTTGTCATGTTCCAATTTTCAGGGAAAATGTTTCTAGTTTCTGTCCATTTAGCAATATGTTAACTGTGAGTTTATTGTAAATGACACTTACTATTTTGAGGTATGTTCCTTCTATACTTAGGTGTTTGAAGTTTTTTTTTTTTGAGTTGGAGTCTCACTCTGTCGCCCAGACCGGAGTGCAGTGGCCGCTCCCGGCCACCGCAGCCTCGACCTGCTGGGCTCCAGCGATCCTTCCGAGTAGCCGGAATTACAGGCATGCACTACCATGCCCGGCTGATTTTTTGATTTATTGTAGAGATGAAGTCTCGCTGCCCAGGCGGGTCTTGAACCTGTGGGCTCAGGCAATCCACTCACCTCAGCCTCCCAAAGGCGCAGGATTACAGGCTGAGCCACCGAGCCCAGCTGAAGTTTTTCTTTAATCAAGAAAGGATACTGGATTTTATCAAAAGCTTTTTCTGTATCTCATGATGTAATAATGTGGTTCTTGTTTTTACAAATCTGTTGATATATTTAATTACATTTATGGTCTTGTGAATGTTGAATCAGCCCTGCATCCTGGGGATGAAGCCTACTTGGTCATGGTGGATGATTTTTGAGATGTGTTTTTGGATTGATTTGCTAGAATATTGTTGAGGATCTTTGCATCTATGTTCATAAGGGATATTGGCATCAGTTCTCTTTTTTTGTTGGATTTTTACCCATTTTGGGTATCAGTGTGATGTTAGCTTCATAAAATAATTTGGGGAGAATTCCATCTTTCTCAATTGCCTGGAATACATTCAATAAGATGGTATCAGCTCCTTCTTGTATGTTTTGTGGAATTCTGCTCGAAAGCCATCTTGTCCAGCGCTTTTTTTTGTAGGTGGTTTTTGTATGACAGGATCAATTTCCTGGATTGTTATTGTTCTATTTAGTGTCTCAGTGTCTTCTTGTTTCAACCTGGTAAGATTGTGTGATGTCAGAAAGTCCTCTATTTCACTTAGGTTATCAAATTTGTTTCCATATCAGTGAACATAGTAATCTCTGATAATCTTTTGTATTTCTTCAGGGTCAGTTGTGATTTGATCTTTTGTATTTCTGATGGTGTTTATTTGGACTTTTTCTCTCTTTTTGTTGGTCATTTGGCTAGGGGACTATCAATCTTGTCAATTGTTTCAAAGAAGTAGCTTTGTGTTTTGTTGATGTTTTCTATGATATTTTTGTCTTCTATGCCCCGTGATTGGGTTCTTATATTGGTGATTTGGATTCTTCTGCTAAAGTTGGATCTTGACTTTCCAGTTCCCTTAGGAGATTTGTTAGGCTCTCAGCTTGTGATCTTTCTGTTTTCTTGATGTGTGCTTATAGAGATATAATTTTCGTCTTAGAACCGTTTTCATGGCATCCCAGAGATTTTGGTAAGATGTTTCTTCATTTTCATTTGTTTCCAGGAATCTTTTAATTTCTGCTTTGATTTCAATGTTGACCCACTAGTTGTTCAGCATCATGGTGTTTAGTGTCCATGTCTTTGTGGGTTTGGGGGAAATTTTGTTGGTGTTGATATTTATTTTCATTATACTATTGTCTGAGAAGGTGTATGGCAATATTTCAACCTTATGGAATTTGCATATGCTTGATTTATGGCCAGGGATGTGATCATTCTTAGAGTATTTTCCATGTGGTGATGAATGAATGTGTATTCTGTGGCTGTTGGGTGGAATAATCTGTAGATATCTATTAAGTCCATTTGGTTGAGTGTCAAATTTATGTTCTGGATCTCCTTGTTGATTTTTTGCCTGGATGATCTATCTAGGGCTGTTAGTGGGGTATTCAAGTCCCCTGTTCTAATAGTGTTAGGGTCAATATCTTTTTTTAGTTTACTTATTAGTTGCTTTATAAATGTTGGTACTCCTATGTTGGGTGCATATATGTTTAGTATAGATATTTTTTGTGAATGGAACAAACGTTTTATCATTATGTAATGTCCTTTTGCAACTTTTAAAATTTTTGATAGCTTAGAGGTTGTTTTGTGTGATATTAAGATTGAAACTTCTGTCCTCTTTTTTGAGCCATTTACCTGGAAACTCATTTTTCATCCTTTAACTTTGAGTCTGTTTGCATCCCTTGTGTTGAGATGAGTTTCCTGGATGCAGCAAACAATTGGGTCATGGCTCTCATCTAGTTTGCCATTTTGTGTCTTTTCGGTGGTGCATTTAATCCATTCACATTCAGGCTGATTATTGAAATGTGATTGTTTATCCCTGCCATGAGGTTCTTATAATGTTTTTCCTTTATTTGCTTGTTTTCTTTTGACTTTAGGGTTGATGTATGTGTGTATTTTCAAGTTTCTTGTTCTGCTGTATTCTCTGCTGATTCTGTGCTCTGCTGTTCTCTTGGGAAGTATGTGGTCATTCTTTTCTTTCTTTCTTCTGTGCTGAATACCTTTTTAAGTGTCTCCTGTAGAGCTGATCTGGAAGCTTCATAATCTCTTAGGGATCGGATGTCTGGGGAGGATTTTAATTCTTCATCACCGATGAAGCTGAGCTTTGCTGGGTAGGAAATTCT
Organism: Carlito syrichta; assembly: GCF_000164805.1. Classification (NCBI taxonomy): domain Eukaryota; kingdom Metazoa; phylum Chordata; class Mammalia; order Primates; family Tarsiidae; genus Carlito; species Carlito syrichta. The sequence continues at coordinate 1,150,870 of NW_007259741.1, forward strand.
AGGTTGAAATTGTTTGTCTTTGAGGACTTTGAATGTAAGGCTCTAGTTCCTTCTTGCTTGTAGTTTTTCTGCCAATATGTCTGCTGCTATTCTGATTGGCTTTCCCTGAAAGGTAGTTTGACCTTTCTCTCTTGCTGTCTTTAGGATTTTTTTCTTTTGTACCTTCTTTGTGTAGGCTAATGTGTCTGGAGGTTGACCTTCTCATTTGATGTCTTGTAGGTGTTCCTTGTATCTCTTGTGCTTGACTGGTCACATCTCTGGTGAGATGGGGAAAGTATTCTTGGTGCCTTCTGGAATACTTGCTCCAAGTTTTTCTCCATTTCCCTTCCTTCTTCTGGGATACCAATCAGGTGTAGGTTCAGCCTCTTGATATAATCACACATCTCTTGTAGCCTTTGTTCTTTCTTTCTGTGTCTTCTTTCTATATTTTTATAGATCAGGTTAATTCTATGTTCTGTTCTTCAAGCTCTGAGATACTTTCTTCAGCTAAATTAATTCTGCTTTCCATGCTTGTCATCTTGTTATTTATTTTCTGGATGAAAGTATTTATTGCCAAAATCTCTGTTACAAGATCTTTCAGTATTGCATCTTGTCTTTCTTAAGTGTTATTCACTCTTTCCAGCTGTTTTCTTATCCCTGTCATATACTGGGGCCAGTCATTGGTGACTTCCATTGTTTGGGCACAAAGGTCTGGGGTTTCAGGAGTTTTATCTTTTTTACACTTGAAATTGCCTGTGGTCTTCCTTTGATTTATCCTCATTTGTGACAGATCTCTTGTTTTTCTCTTTAGTTCTGTTATTCAGTGTCAGTGGAAGAGGATTGCCCTTCTGATGTTTACTCAGCCCCCTATTCTTCCCTGATCCATGCTCTGGATTTGTTCTGTTCTGAAATAGGACAGTGGATGGGAAGCTTTGCTGTCTCTTGTAGTTTTTGAATGTCAAATAAAGTAGAGGATGGGGCACTGGGATTCAGAAACTACTTGCAAATTACAATGTTCACTTATTGTAGTAGCTGTTTCCTGAGTCCCACTCCCCACCACCACTCTATAGGATGATACAAAGCAGAAACCAATGCAAAAAACAATTGAACACACACAGACATATACACACTCCCAAAAACAAACTGGAATAACAACAAAGTGAAACAAAACAAGCGACAACTACAAAACAAGAAAACTGAACACACACACACATGCCTAGCACAAAGTGAACAGAGAAGAAAAACAGAAAGACCAAAAAAAAAAAAAGAATTCAGAATTCAGATCAAACCCTCACACATATATTGAGTTTATTGATGCACACCTTAAACTATACAAAATGAAAATAAAAAAGCAGAAAAACAAAAGAGTGAAAACAAATGAACAAAAAAAATTGGAAAATGAACACTCAATTATTTACATATACACATAAACCAAAAACAACAAATAAAAGAAGAAAGAAACAGAAAATAAACAAAAAAGAAAATAAATTTGGGGGGATGCAAATCAAACCATCACATACACATTTATGCACAAAGGAAAAATATTCAAAAAATAGATTAACAAACAGGCAAAAAAATTTTTAGAAAATTAAAAATTAAAAAAAACCCCTGGCCTCTTTTGGCATGCTCTGTAATTGTTCCTGTAATCTGGTCTCTCCTACAGAGCCACCTCTTTCACTTTCTCTGCAGTGTCTGGAGCAGGGAAGGAGGAGGGGTAGTGGAAGTGGGTGGATCTGCATTTCTCCTCTCCCACCCTCATATGATCCGGGAGATCTCCTCTTGTGGTGAGGTACGGGATTGTCTCTTCCCCAAGTGTGTACTCATGGTGGGGGGGTGCCCCAGCCAGGCCTATCCTGAAATGGAGTTCTTCCATTGCAACTGATGTCCAGACTCCACCTGGGTTTGTCCCTCTCTGTTGTGGCCCAGCTGTGTGGGTCTGATATTCCTGAAGATTGCCGGAGAGGAGGGGTTCAGCCCCGGACTCACCACTGATCTCTTTGGAATCCTTCCTCATCCTTTTCTGGCCATACCCTTTGTCCCTCAGCTGGAGCAGGGTAGAGGGTGGGGTGCCTGGGACTCAGCACTGGGCAGGTCCCTCTGAATTTTGTGTTTTCAGGATATTCCCTCTGGGTCACGATCAGTCCCTGAGTAGTTGATCTGCCAGTCATAGAGATCGGGTCTGTTGCTCCATGGTGAGCAAGTGGTGGGGTGCCTCTCTTGTCCTCTTCCACGGGACTCTGCCTCTGGAATTCCTCCTCAGCCCTTGCTGCCAGTGCCCGGTCAGGCACTGAAGTGGTGAGGCAAAGCCTGGATCCGGCAGTGTCTTCTGCTGCAGTAGTGAAGCAGAGCCTGGGACAGTAGTCTCTCCCTTCCACTTCTTCACAGGAAAACTTTTGTCCATTCTAAAAAAAAAAAAGTGGTGCTTGGCTTCTGCGACCTGGGAAGAGCCAGGGACTAAGCAGAGAAGCTGCAGCACCAGCTGTTGCACCAGGGCCCTACCCACTTGCTCACCAGCCCCCACTTAGTCTCTCCCAGCATTTTCTTCCTGGGAATGGTTTTGTTGATTTTTTAAAAAATGGTGCTTGTCTTATATATCCCGGAATCGCTAGGGTCCAAGCCCAGCAACTGCAACACCAGCTGTTGCACCAGGAGAGCTCTGGCTGCTAGCTCCCTATCCCTCACTCAGTCAGCTACTCACACACCTACTTGCTTACTAGCATGTATACATAATTTCCCATACACTCACTCATTCACACCAGTACTCGCATAGTCTAACTGGCTTGGCCTTATTTTATTATTATTATTATTATTTTTATTATTATTATTTTTTTGAGTCATAGTCTCACTGTCATCCAAGCTGGAGTGCAGTAGCACCCTTATGGCCATGGCAGTCTTGACCTGTTGGGCTCAGGTGATCCTTCTGCCTCAGCCTTCCAGGTCAAAATAATCTTTAAAAAGAGGAAAGATTCTTACATCATTACATACTGAAAGTCTCAGATGAATCTGGAGTTTTCAATTTTTAGCAATTTTCTTACATTTTAATTCCACTAATTTTCTATCAGTTTAGGGTGTGTATGAGTCACTTATTGGTGGAAGAACACTGCTGTTATTTCATTTTTCTGCTTCTTTCATCATATCTGTCATTTTAATTTCTACCAAATATGATTCAATATGAACCAGAACTATGTTGTACTGTTTTATAAAATTTTTCTTAAATATTTTATAAACTTGAAAAAATAAACAAAAATGTTGAAATAAATTTAACATATAGATAAAGAGACTAGCCTAAACTTCTTCAGGTCTACATACTGAATAGTAAAGGACACAATGCATTCAGATCTTTAGCAAGGCAGAAATTTGTCTTCCTTCCATGACTCTGCCAATGTCACAGTCATGGTCTCTAGATGTACATATTGAGAATTTCCAGGTTTCATGAAGACCATTATGTTTCTAATGTCAATGCATAAAATATAACATAATCTAATATTTAAATCTAGATTTAAATAAATGCATCTCAGATTGATAGGGCAATCATATTTCTTTCGCTTGTCAGATTTATAATTCAAAGTCAAGGAAACTTGAATAGTTTATTAATATTGTATAATGGCTACAGTTGATGAGAATAAGTATATCCTAATCTTCTACCTTAGAATTTTGACTATTTTCACTTTTTAATTCCTTATTCTGAGGATAATCTTTTTTCCAATCTAAAAAAATCATGAAGGAAAATGATGCAAGATTACTGTGACACAGAGATCAGTGGGGTAAGAAAACTCCCTTGGGTTAACCAGATTAGAACAAGGTTTCTCGTTGCAGCACTGTTGACATTTTGGGCTTGATAATTCATTTTTGGGGGGGATGGCTTTCTGTCCCTTGTAAGGTATTTAGCAGCATATTGACTTCCACCCACTAGATACTAGTAGCATCTTCCCCAGTTATGAAAAATAAATATGTCTTTGGACAGGACCAAATGTCCCTTAGGGATAAAATCTACCTCCATTAAGAAGTACTAGATTGAGCAGTGTTAGACAGAATGTCAAAATCAAGACTAGCTTAACTCAAGGCTGATGGGCAAGCACTGGGAAATATGTTATTTTTATTTGATTATATCAGGTAGGGATATCTTTAAGCATGAAACTTCTCTTTCTATTAATATTTAGACATTGAGTTATCATTTTATTCCATGGCAGGATAACTCAGATAGTCACCAACTGGCATATAAAAGACTTTTTCTTAGCTAATTTTTAGTCAGTAATGGTGGAAACCGAAGCCATGTTTCTACTCTTAAATACTTCAAGTACAGTTTCTGAGATGGATTATACTGATATCTGTTTAAATATTACATGGAGATACATTCTAAAGTAGACATGTACTAAGAAAATTATGTGGGTCAAAAAAAATCTTTTAATCGATAGAATGGTGCCATAGTCATAAAACGATATTCAATTTCTCAGTAAGTCCTACAAAACAAATGTTTCCAAAAGTATTAGGAAAGTTTAGTCATTTCTTCATCTGAATACTAGGGTGAAAGAGCTTTGTTTAGGGAGTTGTATTTCCATGCATACCTACACTTTACACACTTACACACTCACACACACACACACACACACACACACACACACTCTACATCCCATGCAGATATGCAAAATACTAATGCATGAGAGGCACATCCTGTCCATTTCTACTGCAATCACATACTTAGACATTTTCTATTTTATATTATTCAGTTTAAAATATTTTCTAACTTCCAATGTGATATGTTTGATCAGTGGTGTATGGAGAATTATATATCTTAATTATATATCAAATATGCAGGGGCTTCTAGTGATTTTATTTCTTTTTGCTATGTGTTTCTAATTGTGTTATAGTAACAGACTGCATACTGTGTATTCTTTCTATTTATTAAAATTTGTAAAAATTGGCTTTTGGTTCAAAGTCAATTTTGTAAATTTGTGAACCTTTAGTGTGCACTTATATAGACTGTTAATAATGATATTAATAAAAATCAGTGGTTCATATATCCATGAAGTCAAGTTTGTAATTGCTTTGCTCAAAGTATTGATTTCCTTTTTCTTTTTCTGATTGAGTTATCAATTCTTGTGGGGATCAAATTTAACTCTAACAGTGGCAGATTTTTCTGTTTTCTCACATATATAGCTCCATCAGTTTTTGCTTTATATATGTTTAGGCCATGCAATTGTTTATTAATTAATTTATTTTGTTATTTATATTTTTTATTTTTTAAAATAAATTTTTGTATATATTTTAGGTATACAACATGATGCTATGAGATATATTTATAAATAGATAAGTAGCAAAATGGTTACTATAGTGAATCAAAGTAACATATCAGCATCTCATAGTTACCATTTTTAAAAATTTTGTGGCAAGAGTAGCTAAAATCTCATTTAGCAAAAGCCTTGAGTACAGTATCACTAGCTGTAGTCCTAATTTTGTGGGTTACATTTCTAGACTTGTTCATTCTACCTGTTACTTTATATCCTTTGATCTTCATCTCCCCATCCTTTCCCCCAATCCTGGTATTCACTATTTTATTCTAAGTCTCTGTAGTCTCCCATTGATTTTTGTTTTTTAAAGATTCCCTATATAAGTGAGATTATGCAGTATTTTTCTTTCTATTTACTTCACTTAGCACAAAGTCCTCCAGTTTCATCATGATCTTTTTTTTTTTTAAGGGTAAATACATTCCCTTGTATGTACTTACCACAGTCCCTTTATTCATTCATTTGTCAATGGACACTTAAACGTTGTTTCTGTGTCATGGGTATGATGAGTAATGCTCAATGAATCTGGAAATGCAAACATCTTTAAGAGGAGGGATTTTGTTTCCTCTGGGTATATACCCTGAGGAGTGATTGTGGGTCATATGATTAATTTGTCTTTCAAAATTCATCTTTCATAATTATTTCTAATCTAATCTTTTCCTTTAAATTGGAGCTTTAATTTAATTTTCATTCAAAACAGTCCCTGATACATTTGCTTCTAAATCTATCATATTGTAAGTGCTTTCTATTTGCTTTTCTTGTTTGATGGTGCCATTATTTTTTTCTTGGATTCTTTTCTGTTGATTTTTTTTTATTCCATGTTTACTCTGTTGTAAAGCTCTGTGTTCTTCCTCTGATCTTTAATTCACTGTCCTAAAATTACAATATATAATTCCTAATACTGAATGGTAATAGCTAATGTTAACTGCTAATTCCATCCTCCTCTTGATCAGTATAAGTACTTTCGAACATTTTACTTTCATTTCCCCTCATTTGCTGATCTGAGCATATATGCCATTTTGTATGGTTTAACCATGCATAAGTGTGTATGTTTGCATATACATACATACATACATACAATGATGTATATAGATATATATGTGTATGTGTTTGTATGTATGTCTATATATACATATATATAATTCCTCCAAAATATTGTTATTGTTTTATAAAGGAAATTGTCATTTTGATTTCTCCACATAGTTATTTAATTTCTCTGCTTTGTTCTTTCATCTTTGCACTCTTATTTGAGATATTTTTGTTAATGGATGAAGAAAAATATTTCAGTATTTCAACTGCAGAAGTTTGTGACAAAGTCTTTGGTTTACTGAATTGGTCTTAATTTTACCTTCACTTTTGAAAGACATTTGTATTTGATATATAGAATTCTAGTCTGCTGGTTAATTTTTTTAGACATAGTTGAGAACATCATTCAGTTGTCTTCTGGCTTGCATTGCTGTTACTGAGAAATTGACAGCTTCTCTTATGCGCCTTTTTAGAAAATTTCTTCTTTACCTACTTATAATAAGTTGTTTGTCTTTTTCTATATTTCCAACATTTTATTTTAAAAATTTTCAGTATATAATTCAGTTTATAATTATATATTGATTTATATATAAATTAATACATAATTAAATATACAGAAAAATTGAAAAAATGGTACAATGGTTATCTATATACACGCCACCTAGATTTAGTAATGGTTCATTGTTAACATTTTGCCATGTGTGCTTTATTTCCCCCCTTTATATATATTAGGAAAATTATTATATTTATAATTTTCTGAACAATATGAAAGTAAATCACAGATAGAGTGAAACTTCACCCCTAGATACTTAAGCATATATCTGCTTAGAATAAGGACATTTTCCCATGCAGCTACATGCTTTATCACGCTGAACAAAATTAACAGTAATGTCTTATCATCTGATATAATACCAATTTCATACTTTAAATTTCCTAATAACTTCATAAATCTTTTCTTTCTTCTTTACTTTTCTTTCTTTCTTTTTTTCCCCCTTGAGTCAGGGTCTCATTCTGTCACCCAGACTGTATTGCAGTGGCAGGATAATGATAATCACAGCTTATGGCAGCCTTGCCCTCCTGAACTCAGGCCATTCTTCCACCGCGTCATCTTAAGAACCTGGAACTCAGGCATGGGCCACCATGTCAGACTAATTTATTTTTTATTTTTATAGATAAGGTTTTGCTTTGTTGCTTAGGCTGGTCTCGGACTCCTGGGCTCAAGCAAACTGCCTTCCATGGCCTCCCAAGGTGCTGGGATTACAGCTGTGAGCTTCTGCACCAAGCATTTTCAGAAATATTTTCTATAGCTAGTTTTTCTTTCTAATATGCAGATTTTAGTTTTATCTCTTCAATTTTAGTCATTTATTTTTTATATCTATTTTTGCTATTTCATGCTAATATAATCAGATATGTGGATTTGTTTCTATTTATCTTTCTTGGGAATATCTATAATGGTGAATTTTGGTTTGATGTCTTTCATCAGTTTTGGAAACTCTAAGCTATTATATCTTCCTTTTTCATTCTGTGTTCTCTGTCTTTCTGTCTTTGCACTCCCCAAATTTTCTCTGTCTTTCTGTCTTTGCAAACCCCAAGATTTATGTTAGTTTTTTGGGGTGTTTTGTTTTGTTTTGTTTTGTTTTTTTGTCTGTTGTACTCACATGTATTTTTCACTTTTAGTCTTCAGGCTTCCTTCCACAAATTCTCCAAGTTCATTAATTCTCAATTTAGCTATATTTTATCTGTTGTTGAATCTGCCCATTTACTGTTTATTTGTGCAAATCGAAGGAGTAAAAGTACAATTTTGTTATTGTGTATATTTTGCGTAGGGGTGAAGTCTTGGCTTTTAGTGTTCCCTTCACCAACATAACATACATTGTGCCTTTTAAATGATGTATCATCACCCTTCCCCTTCTGAGTCACTCGTATATCTGATTCTCTAATGTCTGTTAATCCGTATTCTCTGATTGTGTGTATCGTGTGTATCCATTATTTAACTCCCAATTATAAGTAAGAACATGTGGGATTTTATTTTCTGTTTCTGAGTTGTTTCTACTAAGATGATGGCATCTGGTTTCATCCATGTTTTTATAAAAGTTATGATTTCATCATTTTCATGACTGAAGCGTGTTCCGCTGATATATAATACATTTCCTTTATCCAATCCAAGTGTCTATGGATGGACATTTAGGTTGATTCCATATTTCTGCTTACTGTACTGAATATACAGCCAAGTGCAAGTATCTTTTTTATATGATTTATTTTTCTTTGGTTATATATTCAGTTTTGGACTTCCTAGTTTTTTAATTTTATTTATTAAATATTTATTTTTTGGATGTTCTCTTTGATTCTGTTTTACATTTACAACATGCCCCTTTTTTTTTTTTTTTTTTTTGAGTTGGAGTCTCACTCTGTCACCCAGACTGGAGTGCAGTGGCCGCTCCCGGCCACTGCAGCCTCGCCTGCTGGTCTCCGGCGATCCTTCCTCCTCAGCCTTCCAAGTAACCGGAATTACAGGCATGCGCTACCACGTCCGGCTGATTTTTTGATTTTATTGTAGAGATGAGGTCTCGCTGCCCAGGCAGGTCTTGAACCCGCGGGCTCAGGCAATCCACTCAACTCAGCCTCCCAAAGGCGCGGGATTACAGGCTGAGCCACCGAGCCCAGTTTACAACATGGCTCTTTAAATGTTACCAATTCCTGGCTGAAGTTTTTAGTTTCAAATTTTATCTTCACACATATTAGATGTTAGTGTTTTTCTGATAGTTTTCATTTCGGTACACTCTATGGGTCTGTGACTGTTTTCTTTTATGTTGGTTCTATTCATATCATGTTATCTTTATTGGTATACCTGTCTTTTTGTGTGCTTCGGATATTGTTGTTAAAAAATACTTGTAGAAATAATTATTTGCCTAGAATGATGATATCTTATTCCAAAGAGAATATTCTTTTGCTGTGTTAGATACCTGGAACACTGAGTTTCAAAAATCACTTTTATTGTAGTTTAGGGCTTGAAATGATTCTGTGCTGCTCAGATGATTGGCAGCCTGGCTGTTGTCTGGTGAGGGCTGTGTTCTTACTCTTTTTCCACTTGACTACCCTTGACTCCACATTTTGTCTCTATGGCTTTAGAGATAATTAGCATACTACTTGATCACTTTACAGTCTCTTCTGTGTTGACAGATGCTTCAAGGGCAAAACAAAGTCCAAATCCTAGATTTATATCTTAAGATTTCATTCTTATTTTGAACTTTGGTCCAGTAGTTCATCTACCTTATTGATCTTTTGTTGCTTTTTAAGATTTTATTTTATGTTTTTTTATGTTAGAAAATATAGTTGATTTAGAAAGAGAGAAAAAGAGGAGATTCACCTACCCAAGTTAGGAAAGGGGGCCAAAGATAGGAAACATGGTGATGGTCATAGCTCAAAGAGCACATAGCCATACCATAGCTCAGCACATAGCCATACCATAGCTCAGCATTTTAAGATTTTTAAAGGTATTAAGTTCATTTGGAGAATTGGTTCAAATTATCCAGTCTGCTATTTTTAAAAACAGAGTATCTCCCCAAATGCCAATAACCTTCATTTATTGAAACTTTCGGAATTCTAAATTTTGATGCTTTATGATGCAATGGCAGTATAGTTTTTCCTTTGGGTTTTCAACATAAGTCTTCATGATTACAAAAGATCAAATTATTTTTCCCAGTTACATATGTAAGACAGTTTTACTCTCTTATTAGAATTGAACTATTCTAATTAAGACATCAATTGGTCACTTTCTAGAAAATGTAACCTAAATGTCATTTCTCTTGTAAGCCTATATTCAAGTACTTGACCTAATTATTTTTTATTATTTGCTTTTTTAATATTTTGGTTTTTTAAAATCACATTTAACATTGTATTACCAGTGATGTGCCTGGAAAGCAACTCTTTAATAATACAGATAGAATATCATTAATAATTGTATTTCAGAGTCTATTACAGCATCTGGAATTTAGTAAGTCTACAATAATTGCTATGTAAATTAAAACATGTTTACTTCTAAGTCAGAAATATTGACTGAGAACTATTAGTGTCATGACATTGAATACATACCCCTTCAATTTAAAAAAAAATCACAAACCAATTGATAAAGGATTCTATATTATTTTAACACTTTTTTCTGGTTGTGTCAATATACAGTTGATTGATTAGAAAAAAATCTGGTTGGATAGCACTGTGATTTTATGTTCATGAGAAAGACTGCTTCCATTGAAAAAGATAGATACATCTCTACTTCTGCATTGTAGAAGTACATGTGTTATTCTCTTTGAATTGATTTATTGTTGGGACTAAGTAATAATGTAGTAGAGATGTTGATGATAACAAGAACATAGTCTCAAATGTTGTTCTGTGGCACTTTTTTTTAAATTAGATCATCTTTTCTTGAGGAAGATATGAAGACCTTCAGGCCAGGCAATTTCTATGGTCTGTTAGTCCATCTCATCCTGTTACCAACTCCTATGACCACTATTACAAGTTTTGGGTCACTGATTTTAATAATAGTACTTGGCTCTCCAGAGTCCTAAAGATCTTATAGCTATTAAATATATCTGGTCAAATTTTTCCAGGTACAAATTGTTTTCTTTTGATGGTGTTAGTTCTATTCAAAGAATAAACTCCTTATGTCCTTGGCTCTTTATATCTAGCCAAAGTTTAGACATCTCGGCAGTAAGTCATCTCAAGTCTCCCCTGATATACTTGAAAGTTGTTATTCTCCTACTGGAAGAAAAACTGCAAATGCTGAATGAGAGACAGAGAGAGAGAGAGAGAGAGAGAGAGAGAGAGAGAGAGAGAGATAAATGTTCAAAATTTTGGAAGAAAGTGAATCGAACCTTAATCATTTGTCTTTCTTTTGTTTGTTTCTCAAGAACAGCTCCGTCTCAGGGCAGCATTATAATGTCTCCTATGGAACTTCAGTTTACCAGAGACTTTTAGAATAAATATGTTTTTAACTGATAGTGTCTCATTTGGCACTTTTAGCTTCTTAACCTTTAGGTGGGCTATTAATATTATGGCATAGGAAATATTTCTGTGTGTTTCATAATGATTTTTATATTTCATGTCTAAAGCAAGTCGATTAGGTATACTCTCCTGAGAGATTTTAAAGGCCCACAAAATAAATAATTGTACCGTGAGTTTTATTTAGAAGTATCATTTAACCTGACTTTGTTTATATTATTTAATTTTCTTTGAATGATTCCATTGTCAAAGAATATTTTGTGTAGCACTGTAAATATTTTTGTGTTCAGTGATTCTAGTGCTTGAAAGACAGCTTTATTAGGTTTACTGGGGATTTAAATGTAAAATCTAAAATGAGTCAAATCAAAATTTTTATGACTCAGGTACAACTCATATGCCTTATGGTTAAATAAAGATTAAAATGTTAAGTCTAACTGGCTTATGATTAATTCAACATTTATGAACATATTTATAAAGTCCAAAATGTTAAAAAAAATATTAATTGTATGAGGAGAAAATTTTTTAAGTGTTATTTCTGACTGAGATACAAACTTCATAAAAAATAAAGTTTGTGGCATATAAACAATCCTAGAGCATCATATTTATCTTCAAATGTCCTGTATTAATTTACAAGGTGAAAATCTAGTCATTTTTATTTCTTTCTTTAATTTTATTTATTTATATATTTATTTTGAATTGAGTCTCACTCTGTCACCCAGACTGGAGTGCAGTGGCCGCTCCCAGCCACCGCAACCTCAACCTGCCAGGCTCCACGATCCTTCCACTTCAACCTTCCATGTAGCTGGAACTACAGGTGCGCTACCACGCACGGCTCATTTTGATTTATTGTAGAGATGAGGTCTCACCAAGTTGCCCAGGCAGGTCTCAAACCCGCGGGCTCAGGCAATCCACTCACCTCAGCCTCCCAAAGGCGCGGGATTACAGGCTGAGCCACCGAGCCCGGCTTTATAATTGATTATGTCTTGCTTTATGTCTCTATATCTTTAAGATCCCAATGTAGTAAAGTCAATGTCTATTAACTTCTACTGAAAAACCTATGACTTATTAAAGATTGTATTTGAAAATCTAGGTCTAAACACTCAAGTTCTGGAGTTATGAAATCAAAACTATGAAAACATTAAGGTTTATTCTAGTGGGTTGGAAATATTATGCTAGAACCTGTAAACTCAGGTTTATGTAAACTAAGAAATTTTATGTTTATGTAAACTAAGAAATTTTTACTTTCTAATTTAAATATTGCACTTTTTTTAATAAGAATTTTTTGTTCGCTCTTGTTGGGTCTGGATTCTCCCCAATGACTGTTATTTATTTTCGTGTGGAAGAACCTCCAATAACGCCATGCTCCAGACTGCTCTCCAATCCAATTCCTCAGTCCCTCCTCTCTGTGGAGAGGAGTGACTTAAGTGGTTGAGTTGGAAGAAAGAGTTGAGCAATCATAACTAGCTACTCTCTCCTTCCTGCTACAGAGAGCTACTCTCCAATAAGAAATCTATTTTGCCGTGCACTTTCATGACTCCCATTCAAGGGAGGAGATTGCAAAGCACTGGTGTGGCTAGGTGAAGAGGTGAGATGTGTCGAATTCTACATTTCAGAATTGGAAGATGCACTTGCTTGTATATGTATGTTATATTTTTGTTTCTACTTTATGAGTAATAATATGATATTTTGGTCTTTCTACTGTAGTTCTGACCTTCCTTAGAGAAAGGGCATTCTATATTTTAGAGCTCTCTTAATTTTAGGAAAGCAATTACAAATTCAGCTAAATTGCTGAGACTTGGGAATTATTTATTTATTTTTCTCTTATGTTTTGATTTATATGTATACTTCTGTCCTTAAATTAACTGAGTGAATAAAAATTGTGAAAATCGAATGAACAAAGTACTATTGGTGTTGTTGATGGAGACAAAAGATTTCAACAGTTCAGCTTTGGAAGAAACAGGAAGAATTCCACGATTGTGACCTGTTTAAGAAAGAAGAAAAGAATATATGAAAAGTACTTAGTGTCCAGCTCAATTTTGCAACTGTGGGTAAAATCTGTATGTGACAGAGACTTGCGAGATATTGCTCAACCAGTTTCCTTTTTCTAAGTAACTCAGAAAAGTCTCCCTTTAGATAAGTTGCAGTCATGTGAATGAATTCCGCTCACAGAGATGTGAGTTAAAGTGTTGTTGACCACTTTCAGGACTGCTCCAATTTCTGTTTCAATGCCTTCCACTGGCTGATTTTCTTGACTATGTCTCGAAATTACTTTTATTATGAGTGAGGATAGGTCTGGTCAGGTCTTAATCAACCATTACCAATTGTCAGCTTTTAAATAGGTACATGGTTTATGTAAGTTACTACTTCAAGGAAGTTTTATCCTTTGGAATTTCATATTATTACAGCTTTTCAGGGTCATACTCCATCTTAGTGTCAAAAAACCCTCATAATATATTAAAATTTAATACTTATGTGCATTTATATTATTAAAAATGGTAGTCTTGTCTGACATATAATCCTTTCATACTTATGGAAGAATGGCATAAAATGTCTATAGTGTGGCTAAAATAATTAAGGCTATCAGAAGTCACAACAACAGCATTTTTTGCAGAAGGAAATTTTGCCGTGGATGCATTTTTAGCAATATAAATCAAGTCTCAAAAGTAAACAAGTGAAACATCAAAAGGCATAAAGCAGGATTTGAGCATACAAAGAGACCTGCAAGGCATAGAAAACAAAGCTGTCCAATTGCCATGAACAAAATCTTACAGTTTGATAGCTATTTTCTAAATACATTTTATACTTAAATTAAATGTCAGAGTATTTTATCATTATGTATTTCTCTTGCCTAGAAATCTATTTGAGAAAGCAAACACACATGTGTTAGAAGTTTAAGGTAATTCATTCTTTATTTTAATAAGAATATTATACTTCAGACTGTGTCATCTCTGCAATCTTATGACTACAATCTGTTTTCTTCTTGCCCCATGGTTTTATTCAATCTGTTCTATCAAGGTCAGTTCTTCCAACATTCTCTCTCTCTCCTGAAAATCTTTCTTACTTTGACTTTTCTGATTTTGCTTTGATTTCTATGACTTTTATCTTCTCATGAACCTTTATTATTCTCTCTTCCTCTGCTGTCTCCATAAATTAGGTGGGGTTCCAGACCTCTGTTCTCAGCAAATTATTTTTCATACTCTCTCAATGCTGGAGAAACCTCAAACTCATGGGGAAAAAAATGCTTTGCATCTTCTCCCCTAAACTTGCTTTTCCCCTTGAATTTTCTCCCTCAGGGAAATAGCCTACCATAAGGGAGGGAAGACTGAAACTGAGTAGATGGTAATCCTATTCTCACACTTCTTAGGCCTAGCATTACATTGCTTGCTATTACCAAAAGATTACAATTTCACTTCCTGATTATCTCTGGAATCTTAGATTTACTGCTTCTACTGTCTTGGATGAGGTAAGTAGCAGGATTTATTTTTTCTGGACTAATCTCTAAATAGCACTTTTACAACCTCTCCTGTCTTCAAGTCTTTCATATCCTACTAAAATATTTAATCATCTCATTTATATACCTAAATCTTTTGTTATCTGATCTTCTAGCAAAACTCCTGGTACATATGAAACATCCCCCTTCCCTCTCTCCTTCCCTCACAACTTTCTATATTAGTTTTCTAGGGCTGACTTGATAGACTGTCAAAAATTACTTGGTTTGAAATGACAAAAATGTATTGTCCCACAGTTCTGGAAGCCAGACGTCTGAAAACAAGGTACTGGTAAGTCTATGTTCTCTCTGAAGGCACTAGGAAGAATCTGTGGGTCTATGCCTACTAACTTTTTGTTGTCTTGGGTATTCTTTGACATGACATTCTCCCTTTGCTTCTGTATGTCCTCTTGTGATAAGGACACCAGTCACATTGAATTCAGGTCTGCTTTACTCTAATATGACCTTATCTTTTTTTACTTTACTGACTACATCTGCAACAATCCTATTTCCAAATAAAGTCATCTTCTCAGGTACATGGGGTTAGGGTTTTAATATATTTTGGGGGGCAACACAATTCAACCCACAACACCTTCCTCCTTCTATCTCTCTCTTATATCTGTTACTCTCTATCTGTAATGTGTGTATACACATATGGTATGATATTATATATATATATATATATCATATGTATATAATGAAAATATTTTTAAATCTCTAGTCAATTTCACATATATTACATATAGTATCTATGTAGCATCTGTCTATATCTATCTATCTACCTATCTATCTGTTTTTCTATCTATCATCTAATGTATGAGATGAATATCCCACATTGCATTTAACTTAGCTTGGTCTAGAGCAAATCAGCACATGGTAGCTCAGAATTTAAGGAGTTATTTGAGCCAATATTTAAAGATATCATCATAATTAAGTAATTAAAGTTTAGGATTTCTGTCAACTATTATGCCTCAAGTAATGCTAGCCTGACCCAACTGACATGATAGATATACAGATAATTTCTACTTTGTAGAGTAAAACATTTTATCTTTTATCCATCAGAAATCATGCTATTAAAGAAAATATGACTGAACATAATAAATATCACAATGCTTATTTTCCAAATATGTGTGTATATACCTATATAAATACATTATTAGTATGTATGACAATAATGTTTCTACTTCAACTATTTCTGCATATTAGTGGAGATTAAGTACTAAATTTGGGCAAACTTCTAAACCTTATATTTTATAATTTTATGTATATAACATCCTGTTTTTAAATGAACTTGATCCAAGATGGTGTTATTTGATAGAGAGTACACATTATCTGTTTTGGTAAAGCATTTATGATGTAACTTTGTTTTTCTGATATATCTCATTATAGGCGATAAACTGAAGGGGATCATTTGGAACTGTGTGTGGGTGTTTGCAAATATGTATATTTACATAAGGAGAAATAGAGAAAGGATTTAGGTTGAGTTTGAAATTGCATAGCTTTATTTTATTTTTGAGTATTTGTTACAAATGGAAAGTTGTGGTACATTAGAGTATTATTAAGAAAAATTCACTAGCTTGGTGATCTGTACATGGGCCTTACATTCTCACCATCTTTATTTTAGAAAATGACACTGGGAGAATTTCTTAACCTCATCTGTAAAACCAGTGAAATAAAATTAGTAATTATGTTATTGTTGTTTATTGAATTAGTATGTTGATTTAACTCTTCATGTTCAGGTTTCTTTGTTAAAATCATTTGTTCTCTGAATGATTCTTAACTGGAAACATGAAGAAATATGACATTTCTAGAAAACAGATAATGATATTTGCTGGTGATTTTTAAGAATACTAAAATAATATACCTTTTATTTCCTCATGGTGGCTAGCATATGGTAAGTGTTCATCGGGAATATATTATTCAACCAGAAAGTTCTTAGTGGCATTATCTTTATTTTCTAAAATCTTACCAATACAATAAGTGGTCTGAGATTCTTTAATAATAATTTTCCTTAGCACATAAACTGGAGCACTAATATTTTCTCTTTTTTGTTGTTTAGGATATATTAGTTCTAAATGGAACTTTTTGTAGTATTCTTAATTTGTAATAGTAGTGTGGTAATGCATGTATGTGTGTGGGTGTATGCATACAAACACACCTATGTACACATGGGTCTGTAACAGCTGATAAAATTCACTGAGGAATGGGCTGTAAATCATAGAAATGAAACTCATTCCTTTAGCAAAACAGTATATTCTGTCTCTGTCATATTCTGCTTTTGACTTTCTCTTCAAATATCCTTTTCTTTTGACTGTTATTCCCACGTACCAGAAAAGGAGAGTGATAGGCAGAAGAGATGTAAAGCATGTTTTTGTTTTTCCAGCTGTGACTTTTCTAAGAAATTACTTACTATGTCATCGTATTGAAAGTAGAGTTTCTATTAAGCAGGTTATTTGGTTTTTTGCTGTTGTATTGTTGCAGTTCTTTGTAAATTTTGGATATTAGCCTTTATTAGCTACATGGTTTGCAAATATATTTTCCCAGTTTTTAGTTTGTCTTCCTTTTGTTGACTGTTTCCTGTGCTGCGCAGAATATTTTTAGTCTGATGTAGTTCTATATATTTATTTTAGCTTTTGTATCCTGAACTTTTGGTGTGATATAGAAAAATCATTGTCAAGGTCAATGTCAAGGAGCTTTGTCCCTTTTGAGAAAAATACCTGAGCAGATATTTTTTTTCAAAGAAAAAGTAAAATTGACCAATAAATATATGAAAAGGTACCCAACATCACTAATCATCAGAGAAATGCAAATTAAAACCACTATAAGATATCACCTAACATTTGTAAGGATGGCTTTTAATAAAAGACAAGAAATAACAAATGTTGGTGAGAGTGTGGAGGAAAGGGAACTTTAATTTACTGTTGGTGAGAATGTAGATTGGCACAGCCATTATGGAAAACAGTATGGAGGTTTCTAAATAAATAAAAATATTGAACTACCATACTACTCAGAAATCCCTTTTTAGTGTTTATACCAAAAGGAGATGAAATTACCATATCATAAAGATATCTGCACTTCCATGTTAATTGGAGCATCATTCACAATAAGCAAGATAGGAGATTCTACTAGGTTTGGGGGCATGCCCTGTAGCTCTAGTTATTTGGGAGGTTAAGGTGGAAGGATTGCCTTAGACCAGGAATTCGTGGCTGTAGTGCAATATGATCATGTACTGTGTACTCAGCCTGGGCAACATAGCTGAACCCCTGCCTCTTTAAAAAGAAAAAAGGGTGGGGGAGATCTTATAACTTACTAGAGCATGAGTGGACCTGGAGGACATTATGCTAAGTGAAATAAGTCAGACACAGAAAGAAAAATATTGCATGATCTTTCTTCCATATGGAATCTTTAAAAAAAGGAAAATATCAAATATATAGAGAAAGAGATTAAAACAGTGGTTACCATGGGCACGGTGCAAGAAGGAAATTAGAAGATGTAGGTCCAAGGATATAAAGTAGCAGATATGTATCATGAACAAGTCTGGAGATCTGATGTAAAACATTAGGACTATAATTAAAATTATATTATATTAGGAATTTAAAGCAAAATGAGAGTTTAGCTTGTCTTGTCACACACAAACAAGTAACTGTGAAATTATAAATATGTTAATTTTCTATTCTGTACTATAGTATATCTCAAATATACACAGTAAAATGTGTTTTTAAAAAATCTAGTATATTTTTTAAAAAACCTTTGCATGGAGTGCTCCTTAAAATATGTAGGTGGCTTTATGTTTAGCCATATGGTAATCAATGTTGATTACAGATTTCAAAGACAGCTTACCATCTTGTAATAATATTTAGATAACAATAAAGAGTTTTGTGGATTTCTTTTCAATTTCCTTGTGTTTTTATTATATGTGTCTATTATTTGTTGCAAGGCTTTTAATTCACACGAATGTTTACTTTGGCTTTAGGGAGCGTGTAAGATAAATTGATAGAGTTTCTATATACTTGGCTTCAGGGCTAAGTAGGTATTAGGTTTTGTAATATAATGGTTCCCATTTCCATCACAGTTTCTGAGCTTAAACGGGTAGATTCAGGAGTCTTGTTAGTCATATAAACCACATTGGTGTTTGAGTTTGTAGATAAAATAGACATTGACAGCACATATTGGAGTATATTTCCAGATAACAAAGTAAATCCTTTAAAATAATTAACTTTGGTGCTATTAATGTATGTGTTTATATATATACATATGTGATAGTCAAAATTTCATATAATGCTTTATGGTTCACAGAGTCTTTCATTTTTTTTTAAATTTCATAGCATAAGTATGATTCTGTTTAATAACATAGAGAGTTAGATGTTGAAGTTTAAAAAGTTTAAAAACAACTACTTCCAGATAGGAAGTAGCACAGCTTGGATGGCTACTTAATGCTACAAGACTACAGTCCTACAAGATCAAAGCTCTTTGTTTCATACATTCTACTGTGGTATGTTGTGTGCACTCACATGTGCACACAGGTGTGCGCAAGTATTATATTTGAAGAGAGAATATATGATAATATTTATTCATATGGCAATAAATCATAGGATTGAAATTTCAAATTAAAATTAACAGGACTTTCATTCAAGTCAAACTTTGTTCTTTTTTTCAAGCACTGAGAAAATAGAATATACTTTAGATTCTACCCCCAATTCTTGTCTTCATGGACTTTCCAGGTGTGAGTCATCATTGCCACATGTACATCTATATCTAGTGGAACAAACTAAAGCAGAAATTTGGGACAGGAAAATAGAGATAAATAATCATAAAAAGTGAAAATTGCTGGGAAGACAGTAAAGTATGTCAAAATTATAAAAAATTCTCGACTTGAAATTCTTATTATAGTTTCATTTGCATATTTATCAGTAATATCCAGAGGCATAATATACATTCATTGGAGGTACTTAAACATTTAGGCAAATCAATGAATAATGAAATATATAAGAATATTTGGCAAGACAAATATGACTCAACATAATATTGGTGTTTAGAATTTTCTAAACACTAGTGGCTTGTATTAATAACAAGGCTTCTGAGAATGCCATCCACTTACAATCAATACATGACTCAATTAATACATGCTTTCTGGGTTTCTTTTTACCAAAAGTATTGTGGAGGAAAGCTACACATCAGAGATGTACTTTGTGTTAGATGTATTATGACATGTTTGTGCCTAAAGATTTTGGATGAAAAAATGAAACATAGGTGGATCTACTCAGTGAATCCTACTTAAGACATGTTAATGACTTCCTAAACTTATGCATAATTTCAAGTTAATGAAGGTAGTTTTAGTTTGGGTCCTCATTATGAATAGACGCTCCGGTTTCCAATAGATATCTTAAACAGCATAAACGATGATTATTTTTGATATATAAACCCTGCAATTATTCACCACTAAGCATGTTAGATTCTGACAACTCTTCTCTATCAGTTTTCTTTCACTCACTAACCCGTTCTAATCCAATTGCCTGCATCATCACTCAGTCTTCTCTAGCTGGTCTAAAAGTTATTAGTGATCTTTGGCTTTTTTGACTTCAGTGCAACTCATTTTGAAATTTATCTACTTTTCTGGCCTTCAAGATATTTATTTTTTTTTTACCATTTCATCTTAATCTCCTTCACTAAGTTGGCTTCTTTTCTCTTTAAAAAAAAGTCATCATTTTCCAATGATCTGCTTTTTTTGTGCTTTTGCCATACTTCTTGGATGTTCACTTATATGTATTATCTCCCAAACCTCTCCTTATTCTAGATTCCTCTCCTAGTCTCTGGAGACATGTATTCTTGGCTTATTGGACATTCACAGCTGGATATTCAACTATTATGATAAGTTCAGGAGTCCCAAAGCTAAATCATTCTCCCCACTCGTCACATCTGCTTTTTCATTTACTCTCATAGTTAATATTACAACTCTCTAATAATCCATGACAGACACTTTGATATGATCCTAGACACAACCTTGTCTACCATTCCCTGTATTCTATGATTAAAACTTGCAGATTTTGTTTGAAGCATCAAAGGAAGAAACTTAAGGGGGAAAAAGCTATTTTCGTCCTATCTTCTTCATTTTTTATTAACATTTGCATCACTATGCATCACTACCCTTCTCTTTTCTGTCTAATGTACAGATGCCCTCTTTTCTCTTTCTTTCCCTCTTGTAGCCAACTATGCTTGAAGTTAAGTCTGGACTATCAGAAAGGAAAGACTGCCTTGTAGGTTTCAACCTGTAATTCCTTCCTAGTTTAGGAGAGTTCTCTGTTGTTATTTGGGACATAAATACAATCAGTAATAAGTAAGACCTTACTTTGTTTTGTTATGGCATCATATGTCTTTGGAGATTTAATAGGAAAGATACAGTGACTAGGTAAGTCTAGATTCAGGTATTTCTGAGTCCCTTGACCATTATACCATCAAGAACTGTCTCTTAGATTTTACCCTACCTATATGCTAACAGGTTATTTTGACACATTTTTTTGGAATGCTGGCAATAGATATAAAGCTCCTGAGTCGTTAACAAAAGCTCTTATTACTCATAGCAATAAGAGTAGCTGGAGTATCATCATTTATGTCAGTTCGGAGGCCTAGTTGCCACAGGGTGTTGTGAAAAGGGTCACATGATGCATGCATGTGCCGTGGACGGTGCTTCAGGAGAAGAACCCTAAGTTAGGAAATCTGAATTTTTTATAATGAGCAGTAAGTTGGCTGGCTTTGTCCTCCAAGAGGGTATCCTTTTCATTATTTTGATTAATAAACAAATTAATTCCCCTTGCTCCAGAGAGAGAGAGACACTATTTCTGTCATCTGAGGTTGTTCCCCATATGCCGTTGACCCTTGAACTACAATGGAGTATTGCACAAGTCCACTTATACATGAATTTTTTCCCAGTCAAATGCAAATGATAAATACAGTATTTGTAGGATTCGAAACCCATGTATTTGGAGGACTGATTTTTTTAGTACATGGATTCTACATGGCCATGGTACTTGAATATGCACAGATATATGAGGGTTTTCTGGAGCTGGTTCCCCATATAAACTGAAGGACCACCATAATCATCTTTGAAATGTTAGTTTGGATCTAAAACAGTCAGTGCCTTTTCCCCAAGACGTGCAGAAACATGAGGGAATATCTAACATCCTGACACAGAATGAGCATCTCAAACCTGAAAATCCAAAATCAAATATGCTCTAAATTGTGATACTTTTTGAGTTCTGGCATGCCTTGATGCTAGATGAAAATACTCATTGGAGCATTTCAGACTTCATATTTGTGAATTTGGGATGCCCAACTGGTAGGTATAATATAAATATTCCAGAATATCCAAAACTCTTCTAATCCCAAGCATTTCCAATAAAGGATACTCATCTTGTAGTATCCACTTTTTATCTCATTCCATAATACTACTTTTCAAAGATTTCATAAATCAGTTATTTGCTAGACAGATTTATGACTACTTTCTTAGCTTTCATACTGAAATACTGCAGTACATGCCAACTGACCTTTGTTGACAACATTTTATCCTCTTTGAGTAAGATCCCAACAATTTCATATGGCCTGGTATCTCAGTCCATTGTGTTGTTTTGAAGGAGTACACGAGACTGAGCAATTTATGAAGAAAAAAGGTCTATTTGGCTCACAGTTCTGCAGACTGTTCAAGAAGCAGAGCACCAGCCCCAGCCCTTGCATGTGCTGAAGGCGTCAAGGCTGCTTCTACTCATAGTGGAAGGAAATGGGAGCCAGCATTTGCAAAGATCCCACAAGAGAGAGCCAGTAGGGAGGGGGTGGTGCTAGGATTTCTTTTTTTAAATAAACAGTTCTCATGGGAACCAACAGGGTAAGAACTCACTCATTAACAAAAGGATAGCACCAAGCCATTCATGAGAGATGACACAAACATCTCATATCAGGTCCCACTTCCAAAATTGGGGATCAAATTGAACATAAAGTTTGGAGGGACAAACATCTACACTATAGCACCGGGTATGCAGAAAGTACCTAATAAGTGCTAGTTATAACTGTTTCTCGGTTTTAAAAAATCTGAACTTGACAACTCCCTCCAATATTTCTTTTTAAACTTAACTTGTATACAAAGCCTTTCATTATCCAACCAGCCATAGACTATTTCTTCTGAACTTCAGACCTGCATTGCAGAGCCTCATGTGTATACTTCACACATCTCTAACTCAGAATGTCTCATACAAATCTGTCCTCCCTTTGCCTGCCACCAACCCCTGCCACATACATACTCATCCTCTCGCAGTGTTTCCATTCTGAGTGAATTATACAACTACTAATGGTGTAAATAAAAAACTTAGAAGTCTTTTTATTATGCATGCCTCTTTCAGTCCACATCCCTAATCTATTTCTAGGTATTTCAAAATTTATCTTCTAAATAGGGCTCAAGTTCTTTCACTTTTCTCTAATACCACTCTAATCCATGCCATCATTTGCTCCTCTCTCACCTGAACTACTGCAATGACCACCTGTCTATCTGTATAATTCCTGCCCTCCTCCACATGTATTTAGTATGTCTGGGTAAATATGCTTATGCTAACTTCTTAAAAATCTTCTCTAACCTCTCATGGCCTTGAGGACAAAGGCAAACCTCCTTACTATGTCCTATAAGTAAATACCCAAAAGGTGTTTTTCCTGGGCTACCTCTCCACTGTCATCTCACATTTGTGCCCCCGATTCCCTCTACTGCAGGCACACTCAGTTCATCGTTCAGCAAATAGGTGACCGAGAGAAGTGGCTCAGCCTGTAATTTCAGCACTTTGGGAGGCAGAAGCCAGTGGATTGCTTGAGCCTGCAGGTTCGAGATCAGCCCGGGCAACTTGGCAAGACCTCGTCTCTACAATAAATAAAAAATTAGCCAGGTGTGGTAGCACACGCCTGTAGTTCCAGCTACTTGGAAGGCTGAGGTGTCAGGTTGTCGCTGGGGTGACCTTGAGTGTGCCACTGCACTCCAGCCCTGACAACAGAGTGAGACTCCAAGCAAACAAACAAGCAAACAAAAAACACCACGTACTTACTGAACACTAGTTTTATTCCAAATACCTTTTTAGATGCTGGGGTTATAGCAGTAAACAAAGAAAACATCTATCTCCTCAGAGCTTGCATTTTCTTGAGAGGATACAGACAAGAATTCGTAAAATTCACTGCGTTGTAGTTGTCGTGATCTTTTCTACACAAAGCTGATTATACAGACTGTCCCTTCTTCCTGGAATGGAAGTACCCTATTCTCACAGTTATCTCACCCTTCATTGCTCAGATCAAGTGTCCCTTCCTTGAAGTAGTCTCACCTGAAATCATAGACTAGATCCATTCTGTTATAAGATCTTACAGAAACATCTACTTTTCTTTAGAGGCGCTTATCCTATCATGGCTTTCTTGTGAATTGTGTGATTAATTGGTTGAATTTGTTTTACCCAGCAGACTGTAAGGAACAGCTTCAGTTTCTTACATAACATACCCTGGGCCCACGATTAATACTACCTAAGAATAAGATCTGCAAGGCCAGGAACTTTGTTCTGTTTCGTTCACTAATGTGTCTCAATCACCTTGGATGGTGAACCAGTCAGTAGGGGAAAACTCTCTCCCTCCCTCTCCCCCACCCCTCCTCCTCTCTCATCACTTTCCTTCACTCCAGTCCCTGTCCAGTCCCCATCTCCTTTTCCATTTCCATCTCCTTCCATTATATAGCACAACACTTCTTGTCTTGCATTTGAATATGATGTACCCTGTGAGTGTGCCCGTACACTAAAAATATTTTTAAAGGGAACTGGAAAAATTGGGCAATGTCTTAGGTATATAAAGATAAATATTTTTGAGATCAGGAATATTAGAAAATTTCTATGTTTTTAGGTTATCAAAAGATAGTGAGTTGGTTTGGAAGGTCGATTATTCATCACCGTTTGTGTGGGAGTTTCTAAAAAACACAGTTTCGAAAGAATTAATGGCAACATTTCTATTCACTAATGAGACATATTTGAGAAGTAGTATAATGTGTTTTAAAAACTATTTCCAACTGCAATAGAATATATATACTTGTTTGAAATGTATAATTGGAATAAACACAAGCCCTATATCTAGTTCCAATTACTCTTTAAGATTGTTTTCATTGGGTACCGTGTTAACTACCTGAGGAAAGAAGTCTTGCTAGAAACCCAAAATTCACCTGTCCACAATTTACTTATGTAGCACATCCGCATAAGCCCCATAACTCTAAAATAAAAAAATTAAATTAAATTTAAAAACTAAATCCAAATACAGAAAAAGGACTGTTTTCATATATTTCTTGGAAGCTACATCTTAAACATATTTACTGCTTGTGCATTAAAGTAATTATATAGACCTTTTTACACTGTGGGTTATTAAAAGATAATTCTTAGAAATTCATAAGAAAAAACAACTTCCAAAATTGCGGAGATACATTTCATATGCCATAAACATTTTTTTCCTTAATTTTATAAAAGCACATAATTTTCCATTGTGTATATGTTCCACTTTTTTTTAATCCAGTCTTCTTTTGATGGGTAGCATGGTTGGTTCCATCATGTTCTTGCTAAAACAAGGATGAAATCATGAACTTCACAGCAACCTGGATGGACTTGGAGTCTATAATAGTGAGCAATCTATCACAGAAACATAGAACTGAATATTACATGTTCTCACTCATAAGAAGACCTTGAACAATTATTGTAATACTATAAGAAAAGGATTGGCAGTAGCGGGAAACTGCTAGGTGGTGGCAGGGAGGAATTGGAAGTCATGGGAATCTGCTGAGGGAGGCGTGGCACACTTCATCAACAAAGGTACTTGCATAATGTACATTTGTACACCTAACTCTGAATTGTACACTACATCTTTAAAATAAAAAAAAATTAAAAGTAAAAAAAAAGCAAATAATGTTGAAATGTGTAAACATTTACGTGAGTGAACATTAGCTACTTTTAATTAAGAAAAAGGTTTCTTCCTCCAACTAGCTTATGGCATTATGCATAAATGACTTTATAATAGTTACACATATCTTAAAGTCATGAGACAAAAAAGTTTTATCCTCCTAATCAACTTGTCCATAGAAAAAGTGAAAGTTTGAATTTGCAAATTAGTTTAGTTTTGTTAGAAGCATGCCTTTTCTAATGTGTAGCTCATTGTCTTTTATTATCTATATACTAGATTTCATTTATGTGATGTCTTAAAGTATTCTGGACATTTTAATAAAAACTACACAATATCATTCTAAACATGTTTTAAAATTCACAGCCCATTCTAGCAACTTTCAAAATGCCTTTCAAATGTCTACCATATCTGCCACATATTAATTATACCTTTTCTGTTCTATTTTTATATGAGCTACTTTCATCTGTTTATACAAGCATTAGAATTCTTGTCCCTACTCTAAAATCTGTATTTATAAATTCATGGACTTTGTCTCTACTAGACACACTAGAGGGCTTTCATGTTTATTAGTCTGAAAGACTAGGCTCAAGAAAGCTCATTTTTAATGCTTAGCATGATAAATACTTGAATTGGCAAATACATGTCTTACGAGAAGGGTGAACTCCTTCAGGACCCATTATCCTTAGAAACAGTATTCTTAGAGGAATCTTAAGGAACAGTTTCTGTAAATGGTTGGTGATGTATTGTGCATGATACCAGTTAAAATTCATGCTGATTTTATTGTAACCATAGTTTTTTCTCAGTAAAATACAGGTTTTCACAAATGCTATTTGATTTTTGTTCAGAAATGAGTTTACAGGTTTCAACTTGACATCATGGTACACATTTTTTATCCCATTTGCCTCAGGTTGTGATGGAATTTTAGGGACAACATATGACTGTTAAATTTGCTTACATATCCAAAGGGTCTTAAAATTACTTATATATGAAAAATTCATTTATTGTAACTTATTATATCATTTTTGGAGGGAAATCATCATTTTTTAAGATCTTCTTCTGAAATTGCCCATAAGATTAAAGCTTAAGTACTTTCTCTAATTATTGTATAAATTCTTTTGTCAGTATGAGTTTTTATCTGGCAAGATAAAATGCCAGAGAGCAAAGTAGATTATAGTATGACCAATATAGTACTGTTTCTATTAGACCTGGCCCAGGGTCTCCTGTCCTGAGCTTTTTGCTTTATGGGAGCTTCCTATTGTTCTCCTCTGGCTGTATCTACTCCATAGGGCAAGGAGCCTCTTAGGGTCAAGTTATGCCTGTGTGGAGCCAGTTCACCCCCTTGTTATTCTCTAGAACATGTTCTGAGCAATTGAAACCCTCAAGTCCCTGTACATTTGACCCCAGACCTACTTCCAGGACCTATTCAAATCTGTTCTCCAGGTTAATCTTCCTGAGAGCAGAGCCTCATTGCTAGTGAATGAACATCTAGGTCTGAAAGATTCCAAGAAATGGAGATAGGCAGCGGATGTGTGATTAAAGCTTGGCAGTATGGATTGGGTGTCCTTCTTCCCAAGGGTAGACCATACCACAGATGTGCACACTCCACAATGAAAGAATTCCAAGACACAAGTCTGTGCAGGGAGCTTGTGGTATGATATGGATGTCCCCACACATGTGGGCATGGCTATGGCAGTACTGTGCAAAGTTGAGAGTCTAGGTCTTCCCCTACTATCTTTTCTTGCACTCTAGGAAAAGTTCTACAAATATCAATTCTATAACACTGTTCTCCTAATTGGAAGATAATGATACAGAAGTAATCCATACAAAACGAATATAAATAGAAAGGTCTATTTGTCATGACAGAAGATTCAAGCTTATTTTTATTTTACCGTTTGTTAACTTGATATAACTAAATATTTTGACTTATAGTATGGGGTCTCTACTTGCACAACTACTCCAGGCTTGAATTTTCCTTCCTTCCTTCCTTCCTTCCTTCCTGCCTTCCTCCCTCCCTCCCTCCCTCCCTCCCTCCCTCCCTCCTTCCTTCCTTCCTTCCTTCCTTGCTTCCTTATTTTGAGACAGGGTCACTCTGCTGCTGCCCTTGCCAGGCTAGCATGCAGTGCTGTTATTATAGCTCACTGAAACCTTGAACTCCTGGGCTTCAGGAATCCTCTCACCTCAGCCTCCTGAGTAGCTGTGACTATGGTCATGTGCCACCATGCTCAGTTAATTTTTATATTTTTTTGTGGAGGTGGGGTCTTGCTATGTTGCCCAGGCTGATCTTAAACTAAGGGACTCAAAACATTCCTCCTGCCTCAACCTTGCAAAGTGTGAGCCACCACGCCCAGTTCAAATTCTGTTTTTATTTATTTATGTATTTATTTTATTTTTGTTTGGTTTTTTTGTTTGTTTGTTTGTTTTGTTGTTGTTGAGTTGGCGTCTCACTCGGTCACCCAGACTGGAGTGCAGTGGCTGCTCCCGGCCACCGCAGCCTCGCCTGCTGGCCTCCGGCGATCCTTCCACCTCAACCTTCCCAGTAGTCGGAATTACAGGCACGCGCTACCACGCCCGGCTGATTTTTTGATTTATTGTAGAGATGAGGTCTCACTGCCCAGGCGGGTCTCGAACCCGCGGGCTCAGGCAATCCACTCACCTCAGTCTCCCAAAGGCGCGGGATTACAGGCTGAGCCACCGAGCCTGGCTCAAATTCTGGTTTTTAAAAGCAGTATTCTCTATTTATTGCAGAAATTGACTCTTTTTATAGAATTATAGATCCTAAAGGGAGCTTTGAGGTCATTTGTTTCAATCGCCCACCTAATGAGGAAAATCTCTTTCTAGAATCCATAGTAGGTGCTTATTCTGCTTCTGCTTTAATAATTTTAGACATAGACAGCTCAACATAATACAAAGCAGTGCTTCCAATTGTTTAAGTAATTTACGTTAAAAAAGTTATTACGAATGTTTAGTCCTGTTCTTTTTTTCTCCATTTACTCATATGAAATAGAGCTCAATGTCCTTGCTGTCCAGCCTAAGCCAAAATTTAGATTCAGGCTGTCTTTTCTGCACTGACACCTTTATTTGGGGATGAGAATTTACTGATTTTTCTTAGTTGGACTATGCACATTTTATGCATTTTTATACACGTCATTCATTTTTACATTCATTCATTGAAGATTTATTGAGTGCCCAATGCCCAAGGGCATTTTATTCATTCTTTAGCTCAGAAAAGATTGTCAGAGTGCTGACATTATTTCACAGTATTCACTTTACTTTTTCTAGAATAAAAAATAAAGCCATGTTTTATAACAAATATGATTATTTTCCTAGAGGAGAACTTTTGTTTGATGACTAAGAAATTTCTCATTCAGGCATTGCTTCCTTTTGGGTTTATTTTATTAAAAGTCTTTGTTAATTTGGAAGAATAATGTGATGATATTGTCTTTTTCAAAAAATGTGTGGTGGGAAACAAGAACTATAGATTTTTAAGAGAATCTAAATGTCAAAATGTAATTGATGTAGAAAATCCTAACGAATTCACACAACGATATTGGAACTAATAGATGCATTCAGCAAGGTTGCAGGATATAAGGTCAAATAAAAATCAATTGTAAACTGGCTGACCACATACAGAAGATTAAAAACAAGACCCCTACCTATCCCCATACACAAAAAATCAACTCTAAATGGATTAAGGACGTTAACATAAAATCTCAAACTATAAAAACCTTAGAAAATGCAGAAGACACCCTTATGGAAATTGGAACTGACAACCAGTTCCTGATCAAAACCCCAAGTGCCCTTACCATAAGAGATAAGATAGACAAGTGGAAACTCATCAGACTAATAAGCTTCTGCAAAGCCAAAGAAACCATCAAGAGAACAGGGAGACAGCCCAAAGACTGGGGGAAAATATTTGCCAACTGTATATCTGACAAAGGCCTAGCATCTAGGATCTACAAGGAACTCAAAAGTGCTGAAAAGAAAAAAAGCAAACAGCCCCATTACAAAATGGGCAAAGGGTATGAATAGAGAGATCTCAAAAGAAGCTATGTGAGCAGCCAGCAATATATGAAAAAATGCTCAGCCTCACTAGTCATCAAAGAAATGCAAATTAAACTACACTTAGATACCACTTAACTCCAGTCTGGATGGCCATCATCAATAACTCAAAAAACAACAAATGCTGGAGAGGATATGATGAAAAGGGAGCACTTCTACACTGTTGGTGGGAGTGTAAACTAGTACAGCCTTTGTGGAAAACGGTGTGGCGATTCCTAAAAGATCTAAAACGACCTTCCATACGACCCTGTAATTATCCTACTGGGAATATACCTGGAAGAACTCAATTCACTCTATAAAAAAGATACCAGCACACATATGTTTATCGCAGCATTATTCACAATAGCAAGACAATGAAACCAACCATGCTGCCCTTCTAAAGAGGAGTGGATAAAAAAATGTGAGGTAAATATATATGATGGAATATTAGGTAGCCATAAAGAAGAACAAAATCATGAACTTCTCAGCAATCTGAATGGACTTAGGGTCTAAGTGATCTTTCACAGAAACAAAGAGCTCAGTATCACATGTTCTCACTCATAAGTGGACCTTGAACAACTATCGTAACACTATAAGAAAAGGGTTGACAGCAGCGGGAAACTTCAGGGTGGCAGGGAGGTGGGATTGGCAGTAGTGGGAATCTGCCTGGGGAAGGGGGAGTACACCTCATCAATAAGAGCACCTGCATAATAAACATTTGTACACCTTACCCTGAATTGTACCCCACATCTTTAAAATAAAAAAAGTTAGAAAATAAATTGTATTTCTGTGCTTCAACAAAAGCTGATCTGAAAATGAAAATTTGAAATTACATTTACATTAGCATCAAAAAGAAGGAAATACAGGCAACCCCCTTGGGTCCTCTTCTACTGTGGGAGCTTTTCTGTCCTCCCAATAAATATTGCTTTCTAAGAAAAAAGAAGAAGAAGAAGAAGAAAATACTTAGGAGTGAATTTAACAAAATAAGTGTATGGCTTATGTGCTGCAAATTGTAAAGCCTTGATGAAAGGCATTAAAGAAGACTGAATAAACAGAAATGCATTCCATGTTCATGGTTTCAAAGTCTAAATATTGTTATATGACAGCATTATTTATTGAGCTATAGGTTCAATGAAATCCCTATCAAAATTCCAGTTACTTTCTTACATGAACTGATGAACTAATTTGAAAAATCTAAGGGGCCTAAAATAGCCAAAGTAATTGTGAAACATTTGGAGAACTCACACTTTCTGATTTCAACAATTACTACAAAACTATAGTGTTCAAGACAGTGTAGGACTGACATAAGGATAGACATATAGATCAGTAAAATAGATTTGAAAGTCCAGAAATAAGCCCTCACATTTATGGTTAATTGATTTTTATAAGGGTACCAGGAGCATCTAATATGGAAAAAAACAGTCATTTCAACAAGTGGTAGGGCAGCTGGATAGTCACAGGCTTAGGAATGGAGCTGGACTCCTATCTCACATAATGTACAAAACAATAGCTCAACATGGATCTAAATGTAAGAACTGAAATTGTAAAACTCTTGAAAAAATATAGCAGTAAATCTTTGGGAGCATGGGTTAGGCAGTGGTTTCTTAGATGTGGCACAAAAGTTAAATGACAAAAGAAAAAATGATAAATTACATCAAAATTACAATTTTGTGGTGTAGATAATACCAAAGAAGTGAAAAGAGAATGTATGACTAGGAAAAAATTTGCATGTTATTTTTTTGGCAGGAAACTTGTGTCCTAGAGTGTAAAGAACTCTTATGACTCAATAATAAAATGACAAATAGCCCAGTTAAAATAGCAGGCCTGGTGCAGAGGCTCACACCTATAATCCCAGCACTGTGGGGGACTACAGGCAGGAGGATCATATGAGACCAAGAATTTGAGACCAGCCTGGGCAACATAGCAAGAACTCATCTCTTAAAAAAAATTCAAAGAAACTAGCCAGGTGTGGTGGTACACACGGGTAGTCCCAGCTGCTTGGGAGACTGAGGCAGAAGGATTTCCTGAGCCCAAGTGGTCGAGACTGCAGTGAACTCTGATTGTGCCACTGCACTCCAGCCTGAGTGACGGAGTAAAACTCTGACTCAAAAAAATAAAAATAAACAACATATCCAAGTAGATACTTCTCCAGAAGGTATGCAGATTACTAATGTTTACATTAATAGATGTTCAACATCATTAGTCATCATTTGCAAATCAAATCCACAATAAAATACCATTTTACACATGCTAGGAGGGCTAAAATAAAGACAAGCAATAATAAGTGTTGATGAAGATGTAGAGAACTTGGAACCCTCATATATTTCTGGTGGGATTGTAAAATGGTACAGTAACTTTGGAAAACATTTTGGCATTATTTCAAAATGTTAAGCATATTGCTATTCTATCCACTCCTAGGAATCTACCCAAGAGAACTCATTAGAGGAGCTTTCCTCTTTAGAGTATGATTAAAGGGAAAGGTTCAGTAAACTTTTCCTAGAAATTAAAACTCACCACAAACATCAAGTCCTTAAATTATTCTGTATCTAATTTTCAAAACAACCCAACAAGCTAGGAAGTGATTTTTTTCATTTTATATAAGGGTCATTTTCATTTCTGAGTCTCATAAAAATCACGGCACATTTGAAATTAGTCTGACTTCACAAATTACGGTTTCCCCCCCCTACATTTACTGTCTCTAAGCACATAATTGGATTACAAAATGACAGCCTATCTACTTAAAACAAAGGGACCATATAAGATTTCAGGTGAACTTTAAATTTAACAGAGGAACAATCTCTGGTGAGGTATTTATCCCCTGAGAATCATATAAATTGATCATATGATATATATATATATGGATATATTCAAAATTATATTAAACACATTTAAAATAATATATTTATAATGAATCTTTAAGTCCCTTTTAATTCCTTCAATTGGATATTATTTGCATTATATTCAGACTGAAATTGACAGTAAGTAAGATGGCCTTCCAATTTATATTTAAGCCATTCATAAATACTGAAAATATATTTAGTAAGTAAAGTCTCAATTTGTCTTAGATGAATTTGACTTCTTGAAATATACAGAGAAGAAATTAGGAGAGATATGAGCCACAAAAAATGATGACCATTTTGTTGTGACATTTGTAATGATGGTCCCTAGATAACTAGCAGTTGAAAACGATGTTACTGCATCTTTTTCTCCTTGCCAACGACTTAGTAAGGTGCGCTTTAGAACATCTACTGAGCAAAAGTATTTGATGAAACTGTGCCCTGGGGCATGGTGAATATGAAGCAGGTCATATTCAGTTCTATTTAAATACCTTGTGCTATTGACATGGTTAGTATTTTTATCACTAATGAGTAATGGCTCACCTCTACACAAGCCAGTAATATTACTGTTTAAACACAAGAAATGCCTAATATAATTAGAGTTCTAAACATTTGGAAAATATATTAATACAAATTCTAGCACATGTGGTTATAGCACTTTTAAAATATATTTTTCTAAATGGTGAATAAATGTCATTTTATATCATTATTACAGTAAAAGTAGGCTCAGGAAAAAAGTTTTAATTTGAATCAAACCAGTGCAGCTTAAGGTGCTGATTTTAAAGGCTGTTTCCTTTTGGATAACATAGTAGACCTCAAGATATCTTTTCCACACACATAGGACATATATTCTACTCATGTTCTAGAAATAAATGTAATTGAATACGAATGTGATGAAGCCAGAAATAACTTAGTAATAAGTACAAGTTTCTTCCACTTAATATTAGTAATTCATTTAAAAAATCAAATATAGGTCGGGCTTGGTGGCTCAGCCTGTAACCCCAGCACTTTGGGAGGCCGAGGCAAGTGGATTGCCTGAGCCGGCGGGTTCAAGACCAGCCCGGGCAAACTGGCAAGACCTCATCTCTACAATACAAAATAAAAAATAGCCAGGCGTGGTAGCATGCCTCTGTAGTTTCAGCTACTTGGAAGGCTGAGTCGGAAGGATCGCTGGAGCCCAGAAGATCAACGCTGGGGTGGCCGGGAGCGTGTGTGCCACTGCACTCCAGCCTGGGCGAAGGAGTGAGACTCCAACTCAAAAAAAAGAAAAATTCAGATAAATTGAATATACATGTTCTCTGAGAACTTATTTTTCCATATATTACATGAAAAAATTGCATGTTAACTCAAAACCTTCAACCAATTTCCTAAGATATAACCAAAATTACACTTAACCACCAACATATAAGTAACAAGACATTATGTGAGGTTGTAAAATTCTTAAAATATGACTTTTTGAACACTAATCAATAAAGACTAGTTTTAAAACTTACTTTGAATGTCTATTGCCTCTTTAAGCTGTCAGTCCCCACTTCTTTAAGCTTTCTAAGACTTGCAGTTTGTGCTTCCAGTCCTCCAATGTAATGAGTGCTGGGAGTGAAAAATAATATACATGAGTGGTCCCTGGCTTTAAGGAAGTCACAGTCTAATGAGGAAAACACTGTAAACAGCACATTACAAAATGATAAAAGTGCTGTTTTTAAAGTGCTGAGGGAGCTCTAAGATGAGATAGTCACATGAAATTAGTATTTAACCTGGGCCTGCCTTAAAGACAGAGTCATCTCCATTGGTTAGAGATGGGACAAAGATCGTCAGCCTAAGGACTTTGCAAGTACTATTTTTTTCAGAGTAAGTATGGGGATAGAATACAGCAAACCTGCTTCAGATGCAAGAAACAAGAAAAGAATGTGGCAAGAGAGAAGACTGGAATGGTTGATCCATTTTTAGTGACAGAAGAATTAAGAGTTTAACCTTCAGCCAGTGAGAAGCAGATATGTGTCAGGATAGTAACATTCATTCAACAGAGATTTGAATGCTTAGTCTACCAGGGAAAAAGCACAATAGAAATCCTGTAGTCCAACAGAAGAGGTAAATGTGGAATGCTCAAGTCTGTTTTAAAGAGACAGCTTAGACATGGAAGATAAGTTATACATGGGCCTCTAGGGCACTAGTTGAAGATTTCTGGTGACAACAATGGCAAAGCGAACTGAGGCTGTAAGAGAGCAGCACCTGGAGCGGAGGAGCTGGAAGTGAGGAGGGCCACAGGTGGAATGAACAGGACCCCATGACAACTGCACATAGAATGAGGACTAGAGAGAACTCGTGTTTGAATGGCTGAGATTTGTGTTTTTGTTGTTCTTGGGTGACTAAGAAGATTGTGATTAAAGGGAAGACAGGGAAAGAACAGGTATTAGAGTTAAGGCGAACTTATTTTGAGCTATCCTGAGTTTCATTCGTCTAGGAAATTTTAGAGTGCAAATGTAGAATAAATCAATGAAAAAGATACAGAACCCAGGAAGGCAGTCTGGGCTTGGTGTCTAAAAAGATGAATGATGTTAGACATGGATTGAAAAAATGTATGAGATCAAGTGGAGGTAGGCTTGGCTCAGATCACCTCAGTAAAGGAATTTAGTTCCAAAGACAGAAGGAAATGGAGAAATGCCAGGTTGAAGGAACTGCGGTACAGTTGTTCTCAAGAATTTAAAGCAGGGTACAGGAAGGCAGTGAACCAGAATAGCCCTGCCAAAGTGGGAGAAGTTCTGTACTCTTCTGTACTCACTGTGGCCACATCCTCTCCACCCTTATCTACTAAGTCCACTCCAGTGAGTGTCTGAAGTCATTCTTATACGAATATACAGCATTCTTCATTTCCCAAGTTCAGTGGTCAAAAACTCGGTTTTCATTTCACTAAACTTTTCAGTAGATGATTCCATTGATTTCTTTTCTTTCTTAAGGTACTTTCTGTACTTGAATTTTGTGATCTACCTTCTCCTGGCTTTCTTCCTCCTTCACTGGTTACCTCTTCTTCCTTCAGTTGCTGGGTCCTCATTGCTTTCCTGAGTTCTCATATTAGAGTATTATTGGGCTCAATCCTTGGCAAACTTTTTTTCTGGTGAATCTGAGTTTCAATCGTATACTGATGACACAAACGTTTATATTTCAACACCCAACATTTTCCCTAGGCACCACAATTATTTATTCAACTCCTGATTCTGCAACTTGACTTTTATCTCATCTAAATATAACAAAAGTACAACTCATAATTTTTCCCGCTAAGCCTGTTCTTCTGTCAGTCCTTTTTATGTCTATAAATTCTGTTCCTTTTCACCTACTTGCTCAAGCCAAAAACCTAAGAGTCATTTTTAATTTCTCCTTGTTTCACTGACTTCAATTCCAATCTACAGGCAATCTCTGCCTTCAAAATAACCCAACCAATTTCTATACCTCTAACACCTTAGCCTCTATCATATCTCACCTC
Organism: Carlito syrichta; assembly: GCF_000164805.1. Lineage (NCBI taxonomy): Eukaryota > Metazoa > Chordata > Mammalia > Primates > Tarsiidae > Carlito > Carlito syrichta. The sequence continues at coordinate 1,186,942 of NW_007259741.1, forward strand.
GTCTAGTGCAGCTGACTCACAACTGGTCTCCCTGCCTTCACTCAAATCAGATAAGAACTGTGGTAGAACTTTTCAGTATCTTAGCATCACATATAGAAGACAATAAAAATTCTGTAACTTGATGTATTTGTTATATATTGTTGCATAATATATTACTTTAGAAACCTAACAGCTTAAAATGACAAACATTTACTATCTCATGATTTCTTTAAGACAGGAATTTTGAAGAAGTTTGGATGCATGGTTCTGACTCAGGGTCTCTGAAGAAGTGGTAGTCATTTGAAAGTTTTAATAGGGTAGAGCACTTACTTCCAAGGTTGCTTTCTCACAGTGCTGGTAGCAAAAGGCCTCAATTCCTCACAAGAATGACCTCTGCATGGGGCTGGTAGAGTGTTCTTAGGACATGGCACCTGAATTCCCTTAGACACACAATCTAAGAGAAAGAAAAAAAAAGAAAGCAGTGACCTGGTCTCAGAGGTCGCACACCATCACTTTTGCCATATTTGATTTATTAAAAGCAGGTAACTACATCCACACTAAGAACATGTGTGATATCTTATTATTAGGTGATATCTACTTTTTCATCTCATTTTGTGCCACTTTCTGCTACATTCCCTAATGATACCATTATTCTGGCCATTTCTCAAATATGCCAGATTCTTTCCAGCGTCGGAAGCTTTGCACATTCTGTTCTCTCTGTCTGGAAAACTCTGCCCCCAGACTTTCATTCATTTATCCGTATACTTAAGTATGAACTCCTCAAAGAGAATTTTTGTGAATCAGCCCTCTCTAAACATCACACTCTACTCACCATTTTATATGCCATTACCATACTTAATTTTCTTCTAAACATGTATTTCCATTTGTGACAACATGGGTGGACATGAAGGACATTATGCTAGGCGAAATAAACCAGTCACAGAAAGGACACTTACTACATGATTCCAGTTACATGAGGTGTTTAAAATAGTTAAACCCATAAAAGCAGAGAATAGAATTATGGTTGCCAGGGGTGGGAAGGAGGCAGCAATGAGAAATTATTGCTCAGTGGGTATCAAATTTGTTACATATGATGAGTAAGTTCTAGAGATCTGCTGTAGAACATAGTACCTACAGTTAACAATATAGTATTGTGTTCTTTAAAATATATTATGAGGATAGATCTCACCTTAAGTGTTTTTTTAAACACAAAAAACAACTGCAAGAAAACCACACCAAACCAAAATACACACAAAAGAACACAAGGACATTGTTGGGGGTGGTGAATATGCTTAGTGCCTTAATTTTGGTGACTATATCATTAGTACATGCATATGTTAAGTCATCAAAATATAATAATAAATATGTGTAATATTATATAAATTACACCTCAACAAATCTTTAAGAATTATCTTTTCCTGAGTTATCAAAATTGGCATATTCATTTACTTACTTCTTAAGGCACTACGTAAATCTTAAGACTTAAGATTTAAGTCTTACTATAATATTTAAGTAAGACTCAAATCTTATAGTCTACTATCTCACTAGACTATAAGATTTAAAAGAATAGGAATTTTTGTTTGTCTGCTTCACCGTGGTATTTTCTTTTTTCTTTTGAGTTGGAGTCTCACTCCGTCGCCCAGACCGGAGTGCAGTGGCCGCTCCCGGCCACCGCAGCCACCGGGCCCCCGGCGATCCTTCCGCCTCAGCCTTCCGAGTAGCCGGAATTACAGGCACGCGCTCCCACGCCCGGCTGAGTTTTTGATTTATTGTAGAGATGAGGTGCCGTGGCCCAGGCGGGTCTCGAACCGGCGGGCTCAGGCCATCCACTCACCTCAGCCTCCCAAAGGCGCGGGATTACAGGCTGAGCCACCGAGCCCGGCTCACCATGGTATTTCCAGTTGCTGGAAGGGTGTCTGGCTCACTGTAGACTCTCAGTATATGATTACTGAATGAATGAGTGAGTGTTGAATGAGAAGATGAATGGCTGACATCGTTGTCCAGGCCCTGACTTTGGAATCAAATCTCTGCTCCATTACTTCGCTAGCTCTACATCTGGGGACATTAATCTTCAGGGTTCCCTTTTGGATAAGGTAGGTTATGATTGTGTATATCATCTTGGGTTAATATGCGGACGGAATGATATAATGCATAGTAATAACTTGGGCAATTCCTTGTACCAGGTGCAAGGTTGGGAAAACCCAGGAAGGGTGGCCACAGGATTGTCTAGGCTTTTTCCGGTCTGTAATGTGGACTTTGTCAGAATTAAAAGCACTTCGGCGCCAGTAATGACTCCACACCCGGCCAGGACCAAGAGATTTAGTAAAGGGGGCTGTTGCAGAGAGGATCTGTAATGGGGGAAAAAAGAAAAAGAGAGAGAGAGAGAGTTGGGGAGAGGGCTGTATTGATTGGTCTGACAGGGGCGGAAGGGGCCGTGCTATGCTCCTATTGGAGGAGCTGCATGGGAGTAGGGTGGGGCCGACGCCGTGTTATAGTCCTAGTGGACGCTTAGCAAAGCTGGCTAAGGGTTGGAGGCTTGCAGGTTTGAAATTCGCACGGGAAGGTTTGAAATTGGCCCACACGCAGGGAATTGTGCTCACAGAAGCCGAGACCTAGGGCCTTAGTTGTCTGGTGTGTCCTCACCGTGCTCGGTGCCATTTTGGGAGCCACCCCTCTGGATGCTTCCTGCACCCTTCAAGAATAATGCCCTGTGGAACTACCACCTGCCAAATTGAATATCAGTTTAAGATATCTCTATTAATCATCTTATGTGGCATGATTACAATTGTTCAGCAAGGAGAAATATGTCATGTGTTGTTTATGTCAGACTTTGTTTAACTTAGCATGAACTAAAATTAAAATATTGAATGCATTCAGAAAAAGAGACCCAACCTGGAAGACTGCATATGGATAAATATGTAATGAGTGTCAATGAAGTATTCTGTTCTTTAAAAAAAAAAAAAAGGTAAAGTGTTTAACTTTTGAACTGTAATTTGTGTCTGGCTCTGAATGCAGTTGAAAATAAATAAATATTAATTTCCCACCTTTTGCGAAGTACCACTGCTTGGTATTAGATAACAATACTATCCAAAAGGTTTCAACATTTGTTTTGGTGATGGTTTCAACAAATTTATTCTACACTCTATTCTTATCATTTTCGCTGTGTTTTTAATCTTCATTTTGTCCTATTTCTCATTTAAATGAATACACATGACATTCTTAGCGTTTTTATAATGATATTAGCCTAAGGACATATTGAAATATAAGTCATGGATGTGCTATTGATAATTAGCAATCTCCTTAAAGACAACATATAAGCATGCAAAATAAAGTAGCAATGACTGTTATGATGTGTGTCTTTAATGATGCAAGACTTTTGTGAAGTCTCATGTTCAGTCTCCAATTGCAAGCAAATAAAATGATAATAGCTAATATTTATCACACTCTTATTGCATGCCAAATACTATTTTATGTGCTTTGAATAACTTGACTCATTTAATCCTTAGAACACTTTTATGAGGATATTATCCCCATTTTGCAAGTAAGCAATGTGATACAGAAAAGTTAAGTAAACTAATTAAATGAAGTAGCCTTTGAGCAGGAATTAGATCACAGCCTAACAAGCAGAAAATACTTAGAAAGCAACTGCTGTTATCAATCTTGTTGGCAAGTGTCATACAGCTAACAAGTGGCAGATACAATACGGCATCAGGAAGTCTTTGTTCTTAAGACTGTACTAGGATGCCCTTCAGAAGATTTGATTTTTCACTTTAGGACAGGTCGGTGGAAGAAACAACAGAAGCCCAGAAAGCTTAAGTGACTTGTTCAAGGTCGCAGCTTTAGGATGTGGCATTATGTTATGGCTGAAATGTTGTACACCCTGAATATGTAACATTGGAATTAAATGATAGGAGTTTACAGGGAGTGAAATATCTTTTTTAAATTCTTTTTGGGCCCACCCCCCGGGGAATGAAATTTCTGTGAGTTATTCTGCACAGTTCCATTAGGGAGAGGAACTTTGAGCCAAGACTTGAAGTGGCTGGAATTTGAATTTGGAGATAGGGTGGGTATCGGATAGTTTCACAACTTCAGGCATTAGTAATTAAAATAGTTAACCATCTTGCTTAATCTTATTGAAAATAAATGGATTATTTTAAAATAAAGTTTAGCAGTTAACTGTCTATTTCTACTTCAGTAGAAAAATTACTTGTGTATGTTCTTAATATTATTTAGTACTAATGTATCATTAGTGGATATGATGTAGTTTTATATACCTTCAATGAAAAGGAATATATATTCCCATGTTTAAGAAGAACTTTCTATACCTTAAATGTTTTTGAAATTAGGCCAATATTCACTAGACCATTATCTGCTGACCTTTAGTCTGAGAGATCCATTATTCATGACATCTGTTTTGCTAGCTTCATTGTTCACATTTAAGGTTAGCATCTTATCATTTGAGCTCTGTTTTGTGAGAAAATACCCATTTTATTTTTCTGTGATGGAAAACATAGGCTTAGGGCATAATTTCCTCTTCTATCTTGTTAGTCACTGGGTAAGGAACAGAGGTTATAAAGATGAGTAAAATAAACTTCCTGCTCAGAGATTACAAAATAAAGAGAGACAGATGGGAGATGTTATAATATCAAAACAATGTGGTAATTATTGCCAGAGAGCTATGCACAAAATGCTAATCCCCATAATGTCATCATTTAATAGATTTACTTTCTGTTAAAAAAAAATTAAGAAAACAGAGGCTAATTAACTTGCTTAAGCTCATGTGGCTAGCAGGTGGCACAGATACTTTCAGCACCCAGATTTAACCACAAATAGAACTTAAAGACATTTTGTATTAGTGAGGATTGTTGGATTAATAATATTATCAATGTAGCCTAATACTTTTTTTTTTTGAGTTGGAGTCTCACTCTGTCGCCCAGACTGGAGTGTAGTGGCCGCTCCCAGCCACCGCAGCCTCGACCTCCTGGGCTCTGGCTATCCTTCCGCCTCAGCCTTCCAAGTAGCTGGAACTACAGGTGCGCGCTACCACACCCAGCTCATTTTTTGATTTATTGTAGAGATGAGGTCTCGCCAAGTTTCCCAGGTGGGTCTCGAACCCGCGGGCTCAGGCTATCCACTCACCTCAGCCTCCCAAGGCACGGGATTACAGGCTGAGCCACCGAGCCTAATACTTTAAAATAAACATTTTTATCACTTTCCTATTTTTGAGATGGATTTTAAGCAGGTTATAATAAAAGCAAGTACAGAATAAGATTAAAATATTACTACAAATTAAACAAACAAAATGTTGTAAAGGTGAGGAAAAGAAAAAAAAATATGCAAGAAATCCTTACCTGAGGAAAGTTAGAGCTATCTAAAGACTTATCTCTAAGCTTCCTAGAAGCAGTCAAGGCAAAACTTGAACCTTAAATGCCCACAACCTGGAAAATATTTTATATGAGGGCAAATTTCTAAGTGGTATTTTAAAGCAAAACTGACTTTAAAAAAAATTATTTTTGTTTACATTAAGGGCTACATTGAGGACTTTTCCATTTTTAAAACTTTCTTCCATTGTTTGCTTTGATATATTTATGATACATATTATATCTATTCTTTGAACTCCTGTTTATTTGGAAAGTGAGATAGTTGTTACTGACTCTACAAGGTTATGATGAAAAAATATCTATTTATCTATTTATAGCAAATTATCACTAATGCTTCCTCATCCATTTTTTGTAAGACTGAAATTTGAAAATTTATATATATTTCTCATGAGTATCAATGAGGTAAAATTTTACTAAACCTTTTTGTCATATTATTTTATTATTAGGTTTTATTTCATGTGACAAATAGTTATAGTATATTTGTCTTTATACTAGGAGGGAGCCTCCCCCCAAAAAAACAGAATAATTTTTCTGGAAGGCAGATCTCTTGTAGTACAGGCTTTCACCCTAAGTTAATTTTTCTAGTAATCCACCAGCATCAATGTACCAGCTAGCGTTGTTATGACAGGCTGTGTTGGCTTTAGTGAAATTTTTTTTGTGGGGAGAAGGAGAGATGCTTTCAACACATTTACGTATTTCACAACGGGTGATTTACATGTACACATGCCCACACCGAACCCAGTGTTCAGCAATTTTTGACCAAAACTGCTATGACCCCTGTGCCCCACCTCCCTATTCACAGGATCTCACCCCAACTGGCCTTTTTTGTTTCCCTGGATGAAAAAATTCCTTAAAGGGAAACATTTTGCCAGTGTGGAAGAAATGAAACAAAAAACAGTAGAAGCACTAAATGACATCAAAATTGACCAGTTAAAAAAACTCTTAAGCAGTGGAAAAAGCATTCCCCTCGAATTCTGGACTTAGACTTTGACCATATGGAAGGCCAGTATTTTATAGTATACATATAGACCTCTAAAATTTTAAATGGGGGACTCTAAAAGGAAGATGGAAATTATTCTACTGTACTATATTGCATTCTTGTATTTTTTTGACACTAGTCATTAAATATTTGGTTCTGTATTCAGACACAAAGAGCAGAAAACAATTTTGCTTAGGAAAATGAAAGGCTGTAGTTCAAGGGTAGAGAAAGCAGGATAACCTTTTCTTGGTTATATTATATAATGGTAAGTTGTTCATGTTCTATTACAATAAGGAGTTCTAATTATCTAGTAGTTAAGCATTGTTTATTGTAAAGTTCCATAAATAAAAGTTAGAATTTTTTGCAACCTCTTAATGACTTTTGGCTTTACATGAACATCCATTCCAAAATACTGAATACTGGCATCATTCTCTGTTGTTATATTTAAAAGTCATTTGCCTTTTATTGACAAAAGTTTGTTTTCTTCCTAGACTAACTCCACGTTCTTCATTTAAATATGTACTAAAATTATACCTTGCATATAAATGTCTCGTATTGCATTGAAAAATTATTTTTGAAATCTTCTGGATAACTAAATGTATCTTGATTGTTAATATTTCCCCAAACTACATACCTCTAGTTTGCATCTATTTTAAATGTCTCCTTTTTTTTGAATTAAAAAAATATAAATATCCAGAAGTGCATGTATTTCAACTTCCAGAAATAAATTAACCATAAAGAGTCCTGCATAACTGACCACCCTAAGAACCTATTTTTAGAACTATATATATATCGATTGATATATCGTTCTAAAAAGGTTGGTTATATGATTTCTTGGATAAATAAATTAGTGTTCACGGGAGAGTTATAGCAACCTGGGTAAAATGCTAACTAAACATAACTAAAACAAGTAAAATTAAATAAACAAATAGCATTTTATTGCAAAATGAAAAAATGGATCAGATTAATAGTTTAAACATTTGTGCATGAGTGCGTACACTCACACACACACGTACACACACGCATCCCTTGTTGCTAGACTACTTATCTAGGAGCCATTCTCAATTTTTCTTCACTTCCTATACATAATTAGGGTGGGATGTCTTACCTGCAGGATTTACTACAAATCTGATTATTAGTAACCCCTCAACCTGCAAGTTTTCCTTTTTTATTCTCTGATTTTTCCTCTTGCTGTTCTGTAGTTTATCCTCTACACATGATGTATAGGCTATCATTCAGTGATATTTATGAAATTAATGAAAGAATAAAGTCATTACTCTCATTGATCAACTTGATATACTGACATATAACGTGAAGTCCCTGGATCACACAAAGTATGTTGTCTTTGAAATGACTGAGAAATAAACAATCTATCTTATAAAGATTTACTTATAACATGTAAATGTTGACTTTAAGGGGAAAATATTATATAATTTTAAAATTCATTTATACTGAATAACAAACTTTAAGTGTAAGCAGATAACTGTGATTTCTGTGTTTGTATATGTGTATATGTCATATATATTTAAAATAACCTCTACAGTATGCCAATGATTATAATCCTAATAAAATAACTTATTAAGCATCAAGATACAGACACAGCCTAGCACATCAGTTCTATAGTTAATAATGATTCTAAAATCTTGAGTAGACTGTATTCTAGAGGTCAGATAAATACTAGGCAGAAATGTGTGGGAGGCCTATTAAATACTTAGTATACCTACTTTAAGAAGTATGAATTATTATTGCAGAAAAAAAAGTCACATGCCTTAAGAAAGTGATCTGACTATGAAGCCACAGATTTATCTATTCAAATAGAATCGCTTTCACTAAAATATTACTCATATTTTCAAAATAATTTTAAAACATCTTTAAATGACACTTTTTTTAAGTTACAGAGTATAGTAAACTACAAATATAAGGCAAGCATTAAATAATTTTCAAAACTTATCAGCAAAATGAAGAACCATATATTTTAATATATAAGAGTTTCATATTATAACTTGTTAGTCCAGGCGATTCCATCTCCTATTTTTCTGTAATCCTTTCTTTAAAAACAAGCAAACAAAAAATGCTTCACTTTATTGATACATGACTGACATATAAAGAGCTGTATATATTTAATATATACAACTTGATGAGTTTGGAGATAAGTATACACTTGTGAAACCATCACCACAACTAATACCATAGACAGGTCCATCACCTGCAAAAGTTTCCTTCTACTACCTTTGTTTATTTATTTTTGTGATCAAAACATTTAGTATAAGTTCAACCCTCAGTAGTTTTTTAAACATACAATACAATATTATTAAACATAGGCACTGTGTTGTACAGTAGACCTTTAGGACTTATTTATTTTGCATAAGTGAAACTTTGTACTCTTTTTTTTTTTTGAGTTGGAGTCTCACTCTGGCGACCAGACTGGAGTGCAGTGACCGCTCCTGGTCACCGCAGCCTCGACCTGCTGGGCTCCGGCGATCCTTCCGCCTCCGTCTTCCGAGTAGCCGGAATTACAGGCATGCACTACCACGCCCGGCTGATTTTTTGATTTATTGTAGAGATGAGGTCTCGCTACCCAGGCGGGTCTCGAACCCGCAGGCTCAACTTTGTACCCTTTAACCAGTACTTTCCCATTTCCCTCTTTTCTCAGCCTCTATCAACCACCATTCTACTTACTGCTTCTGTGAATTTGACTGTTGTAGTTTCCTCACATTAGTGGTCTCCTAGTTTATTCCGGCTGCCTATGATACCATATCATAAACAGTGTGGCAGATATCTATTTCTCACAGTTCTGGAGACTGGGAAGTCCAAGATCGAGGCTCCAGCAGATTTCATTTCTGACGTAGGCTTATTTTCTGGTTCATAGATGGTGTCTTCTTGCTGTGTCCACATTTGGTTGAAACGGTGAGTGGGCTCCCTTGACTAATAAACAACACAAATGTATTTCTCACAGCTTTCAAGGTCAAGATCATGATGCTGGAGAATTCAGTGCCTGATGAGAGCCCACTTTCTATTTCGGCGAGAATGCCTTCTGTGTCCTCACTTTCTATCTCAGAGGGGTGGATCTCCCTTAGGGATTTGTTGTTGTTATTCTTTCTTTTTTTTTTGAGTTATTATTTTGTATTCTTATATTTTAATGGAAAAGTTAGTTTCTGTTCATGTTTTTATTATGTAACAGTAAACAAAAATCTGTTATGAGTTTTTCAGTAATTTGTTTCCCCTTTATTAAAGTGTATAACTTTGCACCCAGTAGGTTCTTGACAATCTTTGTTAATTAGTTAAATTTACATATGTGAGAGAGCTTAGTTATCCTATAGTCTGATCTGCATCTCAGCTCTTGCTCTGTTACTTTAGCCAACCTGTCAGAGTTTAAGTTTTTTAACCGTAAAATGAGTTTCATCTAATACATTTATAAGCTTGTGTCAGTTTGTTTTTTATTTCATTTTAATTTTTTAAAAATATATTTTATCTTAAAGACGTGGAATACGATTCAAGAGTAGGTATACAAGTAGTCATCATACAGGTAAAGTTTGGGCCTTCCTTTTGACCCCATTTTGCCTGGTTTGAGCTCAGATACCTTTATTAATGGCATGTGCCACCCTCTCTCCCCTGGCAGTTTCCTGCTACTGCCAATCCCTTTCTTATAGTATTATGGTAAATGTTCAGGATCTGCTTATGAGTGAGAACATATGGTACTTGGTTATTTGTTTCTGTGATAAATCACTGAGTATTACAGACTCTAAATCCTACCAAGTTGCTGTAAAGTTCATGATTTTCTTCTTCTTTAGGCTGCATAATATTCCATAATGTATACATACCACATTTTTTAATCCAGTCTAGTTTCAATGGACAGCACGATTGGGTCCACGTTTTTGCTGTTGTAAATAGTGCTGCAATAAACATGCATGTACAGGTATCTTTTTTGTAGAGCGATTTAAGTTCCTCTGGGTACATTTCCAGAAGAGGGGGTTGCTGGGTTAACCAATTCCTGATCAAAACCACAAAAGCTCATGCCATAAGAGACAAGATACACAGGTGGGACCTCCTCAAACTGAAAAGCTTCTGCAAACCATTAAGAGCTGGGAGACAGCCCACAGAATAGGAAAAAATATTTGTCAACCGTATGTCTGACAAAGGTCTAACATCTAGGATCTACAAGGAATTCAAATGTGCAAAAAGCAAAAAAACAAACTGCTCCATTAAAAAGTGGGCAAAAGACATGAATAGACACTTCTCAAAAGAAGGCATACGAGCAGCCAACAAACACATGAAAAAATGCTCAGCCTCACTAATCATCAGAGAAATGCAAATCAAAACTACATTGAGATACCACCTAACTCCAGTAAGAATGGCTATTATTAATAAAACAAAAAACAACAGATGCTGATGAGGATGAGGAGAAAGGGGAACGGTTCTACGTTGTTGATGGGAATGCAAACTAGTTCAACCTCTAGGGAATACAGTGTGGCAATTCCAAAATGAACTAGAAGGGATTTTTATAAGAGCATTGATCTTATTCATGAGGGCTCCACTCTCTTGAAATAACACCTCCCAAAGGCCCAACTTCGTAATAATATCACCTTGGGGCTTAGGATTTCAACATATGAATTTTGGAGAGACACAAACATCCAGACCATAACAGCTGAACCATATGGTAGTTTTTCTAAGGGACCTCCATGCTTTTTTTCATAGGGGCCGCACCAATTTACATTCTCATTAATAATGTATAAGGATTTTTTTCAAGTCATTGCCAACACATTATATATATATTTTTTGATAATAGCCATTCTAATAGGTGTAAGGTAATATCTCACTGTTGTTTTGACTTGCATTTTTCTGGTGGTTGGTGATGTCGAGCACCTCTTTACATACCTGGTGTCCATTTGTATATGATCTTTGGAGAAATGTCTATTCAAGTTTTTTACTTATTTTTTATTCTTTATTTAGTGTGGGGCTATTGAGTTGTAGGAGTTCCTTATGTATTTTAAATATTAAGCTCTTATCAGCTATATGCTCTGCAAATTTTTTTTCTCATTCTATAAATCATATTTTCATCTTGTTGATTGTTTATCCTGCTGTACAGAAAACATTTTTTTATGTAATCCCGCTTATCTATTTTTGCTATTGTTGACTATGTTTTAGGGGTCATATCCATTGTCAACACTAATGCTAAAGGGCATTAAAAAATAAAAGAAAAGAAAACATTTTAAAAAGATGCATTTACCCTAGGAATATTTTCTCCTAGGAACTTTATCATTTCAGATCTTACATTTGAGTCTTTAGTTCACTTTGAGTTGACTTTTTTATATGATGTAAGATAAGAGTCCTATTTCATTATTTTGCACGTGGATATCCAGTTTTCCCAGAACCATTTATTGATGAGCCTGTTCTTTCTCCATTGCGTATTCTTGGCACCCTATTCAAAGACCAATTGGGCAAATATATACAAAAGTCTTTCTGGATTCTCTATTCTGTTCACTTAGTCTATACATTTGTTTTTATTTGAATACGATATTGTTTTGATTACTGTGGCTTATATATTATATATCTTGAAATTGGGAAACATGAGACTTCTCACTTTGTTCTATCTCAAAATTGCTTTGGTCATTTGAAGTTCTTTTGTAGTTCCGTAAAAATGTTAGAATTTTTTTCTGTTTGTGTAAAAAATACCATTGAGATTTTGATAGAGATTGCATTGAATCTTTAGATTATCTGGGTAGTATGGACATTTTAACAACACTAATTCAATACATGGACAGGGAATATCCCTTCACTTATTTTTGTATTCTTTGATTTCTTTTATCAAAATTGTATGAGGGGAGACCCCTCACCAAAATTGAATTTTTTTGGAAGACTGGCCCCTTATAGTACAGGCTTCCCACACTAGGTAAGTGTTGTAGGTACCCATCAGCATCACTGTACCAGCTAGTCTTGTTGTGAGAGGCTGCATTCGGCTTCAGTGAATTTTTCTGTGGACATTCTTTCAACGTTTGCCCATTTCAATGTGAGCAGGTGATCTATGAGTGCACCTGCTCACATTGCACTGTGTTCAGCAGTTTTTGACCAAAAATGGTGTGACCACCATGCCCCACTCTCCATATTCATACATATTCGCCGCAGGCTACACAACCTACATTTTGTTTGTTTGTTTCCCCATATTAAAAAAAAAAATCTTTAAAGGGAAATGTTTTGCTGATGTGGAGGAGGTGAAATCTAAAAACTGACAGAAGCACTAAAAGGCACCAAAACTGGCGAGTTCAGAAACTGTTTTGAGCCATGGCAAAAGTGTCTCCGTCAGTGTATTGCGTCAAATGGAGAGTACTTTGAAGGTGACTGAAATATAAACATTTAAGAATAAATACATAGTTTTTAAATAAATAAATTTCATCATTTTGGGGTTCTCTGGTGTAGTTTTCAGGGTACTAGTTTTTTGCTAGTTTTGTTAACTTTGTTCCTAAATATTTTTTTCTGGTTTGATATTCTTATAAATAAAAGTGTTTCCTTTTATGGATAGTTTGGTTTTTTTCCTTTAATTTTGTTTCTTTTTGGATAGCTTTTGTTAGTGTATAAAAATGCAGCTGATTTTTTAAATGTTGATTTTTGTATTCTGCAACTTTAATGAATGAATTCATTTATTAGTTCTAATAGCTCTTATGTAGACTCCTTAGAGATTTTCAACATGTCAACTGACGTCAACTGCAAATAAAATTCAACTTTTTCTTTCTTTTTTGGATGCCTTTTTCTCCTTGTTTAATTGCTCAGGCTAGGCCTTCCAGTAGTATGAATGATGAGAATGGGCCTCCTTATCATCTGTTCTTAAAGGAAAAGGTTTCAGATTTTTTTGTTTTCTGTTTTTCATCGATGAGTATGATGGCTACTGTGAGTTTTTTACATATGACCTTTATTGTGCTAAGGTGAATTCCTTCTATATCTAATTTGTTGAGAGTTTTTTTAAAATTATAATTTAATTAAATTTTTAAAAATTAAAATTATAATTATAGTTATAATTTTAGCATCTTTGTAGTTCTACTGCTTTACTCTCTATCTTCCAGAACTCCAGTCATATGTACTTTTGATGTACTTTGCTTGTCTTCTGTATCTGTTATCTTTTGTCAAAATGTCTTATTTCATAATTTCCTTCTGATTTTATCAGTTATTCATCTTTCTTTTTTCTATTTCTTGTATTTTCTCTATCTTGCTTTACTTCTAAATTAATTTTCATGTTTGAAATGAGTTTTTCTGTTTTATCTCTAAGCTTTCACAGTTTTTTTAAATTCTCTAATGTAATTACTTCTTAAGCAAGTTTTATTTATTTCTGATATATATTATTTTTTCATAGCTTTTACAGTTTTCTTACTTTTTTTGTTCATTTTTAATATTATATTTTAGTGTTTTCTACTTTGTTATTATATGTTTCCCTTTTACTTTCATTTTCTTCCAATATATTACTTAGCACATTTTTCTTTTTTGTTTTCTTATTGTATACTTATATAGGGCACAGCTCACTCTATATCTCTTATTTATGGTTAAATGACAAAATAGTGCCTATGTTTTTAAGTGGTTTCTGTGGAGAGAGGATATTTATCTGAAATAATATCCTTACTTCATGCTCCACTGGAATTTTCTTTGATACAGTTTTACCCCGTCAGGGAAAGACTTTTTTTTTTTTTTTAAAGTTACAGTCTCACTCTGTCACCCAGACTGGAGTGCAGTGTCAAGCTCATGACCACTGCAGCCTCCACCTGCTGGGCTCAGGTGATCCTTCCACCTCAGCCTTCCAAGTAACTGGAACCAAAGGTGCATGCCATCATGCCTAGCCAATTTTTTGATTTTTGTAGAGATAAGGTCTCACCAAGTTGCTCGGGCTGGTCTTGAACCCCTGGGTGGAGGTAATCCTCTCACTTCTGCTTCCCAAAGTGCTGAGATTACAGGTGTGAGCCACTGGGCCCAGTTGACTTCATTTTTATGAAAGGAAAAATAGTTGTGTTTTTTCTTTTTTTCCTGAGATCCTGGAATACTTAAGCTACCTTAGTATTTTAGACTTTTTTCTCATATCATTAGATGGACTCCATGGTCTATACAAAATCATCCATAAGTTGGAACTTGTATAGTCTTATCCCAGTTTACAAATTGTTTTTGTATCACCCTTTTGAGAATTATATTTTTAGATGTCATCCCTCCTATTGGGTATAAGTACTTGCTTGAAATTTCTGTGTTCTAAAATTCTTGGGATCATAAGTAATTTCTTTGTTTCTTTCTGTTATAATCATCCCACAATTGCTGTCCCACACAGAACTCAGTTATGTTTCTGCTGTTTATAGAGTTTTGAAAAACTCATTTTTATTATAGGAGTTCTGTAGATCCTTTTTCACTTGAATTGTGATGCTACTTTAAAAAGGTTTAGTTGTTTTTATTTTATAATCTGAGTTGTTCGGTTTGTTTCTATAAAGAGGTGCAGTGAGACTCAAAAAACTAAGAGAAATAGAACTCACAGGAACATTCATACTCTGTGGTAACATGTCTGATATATTTTTCAAAGCAAAATAGCAGAGTTTAGTTAATTTAAGTATATGCATAATTTATGAACCAAAATTTCACTTGATATTCACATTACAAAGAAGTATCCATATATGTCTTTCATTCCAAGATGGATCTAGTAGGGAGAAAAAAAAATATCTCATTGATTTTTTTCTGACTCTTAACCTCAGTAACAGAAAATACACATCCTTTTCATGAAATGTTCTTGAGTGTTGTCAAAAATTTTTAGTCATGAAATAATCCCCCTCTGAATTCCAAAATGGAGAAATAATAGAGAAATAATACAGATAATCCAATTTTAAAGAGAAATTAATATCAGAATAAAATGACTTTACCACCATGACATTTCTTAAAATGCTGCTAAACAATGTTTGGAGATAACAAAATAAAGTTAACAGAAATTCTACAAAAAAAAATTTAGAAAAATACAACTAATCAGAATCTACAGGCACAGCTAAAGAAGCTTTCCAAGGAAAATTCATAGTATTAAATACTTTTATCAATAGAAATGTAAAAATAAATAAAATAAGCTAGATAAACAACTGGAAAAACTTTAGAAAATAAAATGAACTAAGGAAAGCACAATTAAGAAAAATGCATTCACAAGGAAAATGAAGGAGAGGTGAGGCAAGAACAAAACTAAAACTTGCATTCATAATACCTATATCTTCTTTATATAGTTTCCATTGGCTAAACAAGTGGGTGAAGAGGTGCATGTTGAGTGCAGATATGATCAAAGATTGGCTCTTTTCTAATTGTCACATAATCCTAGTACTCTAGTGCTAGTCGCTTCAAATACAGTCAATGAATGCTAAAATAAATCCTTGGATAAACATATACATGAACAAATAACCAGTGAAAGGAGAACAGAAAATACTACAATTTTTGTAGTTTAACATTTTTTCAACAAAAGACAAATCTGTTTTAATATGCTGAACATGTTTTCTCAATAATAGGGCAACCACTTTTAAATAGATAATATGTAAACAAGTATAAACGAATTATTCAATGCCTCTATACAACACCAGTTATTCTAGGTGATAATACTATGGACATCTTTGAATTGTTGTGGATACCTTTATTGTCTAAATGTTCATACCTTAGACACAAAGAACATGCAGTAATTATTAAATTTAAAAGAATCATTTTAAATTGAGAATAAAAGTAGGAAATGTGCTGTGTAAATTGACTTTTCCTAGTTTTCAAACCAGACATGTTTGGCATATACCATTTTGTGACTCTGTATAAATGCAATTGTTGAGCTATCAGTCATGGGGCTATGTCAGAGAAGACAAGATAACCCCCTGAAAGAATCAGGAGAGCCAAAAAAAGTACCAACAATTTTTTTTAAAAATTGTAGAAATGAACAGAAAGAGCAGTGAAAATACTATTTTATTCAGCTCAATTTCTTGATAGGAAAGTTATTAGAACTAATCAGGGGCTGATCAAATTACATATGTCTAAAAAAGCCTAAGGTAGTAGTTTCGTGGAGAGCAAATAGTGTCAGATAAATTCAATTTCTTTTTATGACAAAGTGACAAGGAAGAAGATGTACATGTAATAGTTTGGAAATTGAGTCAGCTTCAGGGTGACCCACGTTACAATTTCCTCAGTGAGCTAAGAATATGACATTAGGTGGGTGCATGTACCAAGGAGAAGTGATTGGAAGTTCATTTAGTGTCAGAGTACATCGTAGATATTCTGTCTTTGCATTTGTCATGGTTCTGGTTGTGATAATTATATAAGAGTTTTCTTTTTTTTTGAAAGGTTGGAATGAAGTGTGATTCTTACTTTAAAAAGGCAGTCAGTTAAAGTGACTCGTTAATGCTTTGGAGTAGGAACATAGAAACCTGATGCCATTATTTTAATTAGAAACTATAGACTTCTACCTTTTTCCCAAATGGTTCAGTTTATTGAAGGATACTTGTCTTTAGGAAGATTATGCTATATAACTGATAAAATGGTTATAAATGACTTTGTACAAGCCATTCAGCATAGCTTTTACTCAGACATTATCCGAATAAGCAATGTAATATTACTCCAAACAGTCTCTTTTACATTCTACACAGTCCCAATAAATAGTATACTAAAAGAGTACTACCTGGAATGTTATGAGGATTTTTCTACAAGCTATGTGAAATCACTTTGGAAAAAATGTTAGTTAAAAATAGAATAACAAAAAAACCAAACTGTTAGATAAATATAGTATTTCTTTTGACGTTGGAAGTAGTCAGACTTTTAAAATAGCCATTTTAAATTACAGTATAAATTAATTTACATTAGAATTTTTGTTCTTAATAACTATCATCATCTTTTCTCTCCTCCAAAATAAAATAAGCAATGTTTTTGTTCCATAAATTTAAAAAAAACTGTCACATTCAAGTCTCAATTTAGTTAATATTTTGAAACAGTAAAACTGGACAAAAGCAAGGAAAGAAGAAATGTTTATAGATATTTTATGGTAATGATAACAATACAGTAAACATAAAGGAAATTTGTGAATTGAGTTTTTTAATAATCCTCTAAAACATTTATTTTACATAGTGGATTTAATGAAGTGACTGTAATTGTAACTATACATTCTTCCAAATTCTCATTCCTATCCTGTTAGTGCAAGCCAACATCATTTTCAGCTAGACAAATGGAAGCTACTTTCCCTATTTGCTTACTTTCTGCTGGGATTGGTTTGGCATATTACATACAATAGCTACATTATATTTATTCTTTGCTTTTACCCATAAGTATGTTTGAGCACATATATTCATTTTCTTATTGTTCATTTCCCCATTAGATTATAGATTCCATAAAAGCGGAGAAATTGTATTGTTTTCTGTTGTATCTCTGGTACCCAAAGTAGAGTTTTAAATTTTTCTTTTTTATTTCAGTAGCTTTAGGAGTACAAATCGTTTTCAGTTGCATGAATGAAATGGATAGTAATAAAGTCTGGAATTTTAGTGTATGTTTCACTTAAATAGTGTATATTGTACCCAATAGGTAATTTTTCATTTCTCACTCCACTCCCTATCCATTCCAACCCTCTGGATGCCTTTGTGGACCCATAGCTTAGCTCCTTTTTAGTGGAAACATTAGCTGTGTTTGCTTTTCTATTCCTGAGTTACTGCTTTTAGGATAATGGCCTCCACTTTCATCCAAGATGCTGCAAATTGTTCTTTTTTTGTGCCGGAGTAGTATTCCATGGTATGTATATACCACATTTTCTTTATCCACTCATGGGTACACATTTTCTTTATCCACTTAATGGGCACTTAGGTTGATTCCACATCTTTCCAGTTGTGAATTGTGCTTGATAAACATACAAGTGCAGATGTCTTTTTTATATAGTAATTCATTTTCTTATTTTCTAACCCAGTACTGAGATTGTTGGTTAAGGTGGTATATCTACTTTTAGTCCTTTGAGAAATCTCCATACTATTATCTATAGAGGTTTTGCTAATTTATGTTCCCACCAACAGTGTATAAGTGCTCTCTTTTCACTGCATCTACACCAACATCTATTGTTTTTTTGACTTTTTAATAATGGCCATTTTGATTGGGGTAAGGTGGTATCTCATTGTGGTTTTAATTTGTATTTGTCTGATAATTAATGATGTTGAGCATTTTTTCATATGTTTGTTAGCTATTTGTATAAATTAATTTAAAATGAAGTAGATAGTGTACATATTCTTTAAAAATCCATTTTGATCTCATTATCAAAGGAAACAACTGATAGTTGCTTTCAAATAGCTAGACAGAAAATTTCATGTTGATGAATATGAATGATAACATTTATAGGTTTTTTCCTTTCTGTGACCACTTTTAAATTGCTTATATGTTTGTTTGGAATGTAAAAAAATCATTCAGTTTCTCCTTACTTCTTATTTTAAATAACAGGATGATTACTATTTTAATTATTGTAATTTTCTTAGGAATAATTATGAATAAAAATAAAACATAAAACCTTAAAATATATTTTGTTCTGTTTATTGCTCTTGGGAACATTATGTTTACTTAGATATTTTAAATAGTCAAAGGACATATTCTTTCTTGTACTGTGAAGATGTTAAAATTAATTAAATGCGTCATATGTTTTACAGAAGACAGTCACTTCTACAATTATCACTTTTTCATTTGCATTGAGGTCCTTTTACATAGAGTATCAGCATTCAAATAACTTTAGCAAGATGTTGTTTCAGGCCTTTTATCAAGATTCTTCAAAATCTCATTTGAGAAGATAAATAATATAAATAATGTGAACAATCAGCATATTGATAATAACTCTTTTCTCATTTCACTTGTTTTTTCCTGTGTTTTTTTTTCAGAAATTGAAAAATTTCAAGGTTCGGATGGAAAAAAGGAAGATGAAGAAAAGAAATATCTTGATGTTATCAGCAACAAAAACATAAAGCTCTCAGAAAGAGTACTGATTCCTGTCAAACAATATCCAAAGGTATTACAATATTCTCTTTTCTCATAGAATTAAGAACAAAAATGATAAAAATAAGACTTGATACTTTATTCATTGCCTTTTATAAAATAAATACTTAAAGCTTCATTCTGTAAGCATATGCAAACACATAATACTGACATGAAGGAAGAAAAACTCTGAAAGTACAATGACAAGAGTAATTTTTACCTGAAGGCTATAGTATTTTTCTTCCATGTATGAAAGAAGCAAAATTAGATATTTTAATCACTTATTTAGCATATAACTGATTCACCACTTGCTCAAATATGCACACCCACTTGATTATGTTTTGGTTCATGTTAAAGTCTATATTTTTAGTATAAAAAGAAGTAGTGATGCTAAATATATAATATTAACCAATCAGCAAGGAATTATTATTTCTAGGAAAAAAACATAGTGTTTATTAGACTCTTGGATGATAATCTCTACTCTTCTGTATTCAAGATTCATTTAAAAATAATTTTGATTTTTTAGTGTAATAACATTTCTCTTTAAAATATGTTTTGCTAATAGATAACTGATTATAAAATACAGCATTCAGTGACATTGCTTCATCCATTACACTCATAAATTTCGGTGGATAAAAAGAGTCTTTTTTTTCCAAATAAATAAAAGAAGCTAAAATGGAAACTCAATGATTCAAGCTGATAATTTACTTTTGAAGGGTGAATCTGAAGCAAGGACCATGTAATTATCCTAATAATAAAGACTGCAGAAATAAATACGTTAGTCTACCAACTGTTTTCTAATATGACAAACTTTAGTAGTTAAAATTAACTGTAATATTTTGTTTATAACTTTCAGTTAAGGTGTTTTGGGCATGCAGTTTTGTTTTATTTTGTTGTGTTGATTTTCTTTTAAGCTACATTTTACTCTAAAAGTGCATTAAATAGGTATTTTTAAATGCTTTTTTCTTAATTTTAATTTTTAGAAATAAGGTCTTGCTATGTTGCCCAGGATGAAGTGCAGTGGTGTGATAGCTCACTACAGCCTTGAACTCCTAGGCTCAAGTGATCATCTTGCCTCAGCCATCTGAGTAGCTGCCATTATAGGCAGAAGCCACCACATCTGGCTAATTTTTAATGTATTATTTTAATAAAGACTATGGTGTTACCATGTTGCCCAGGCTGGTCTCAGACTTTTGGTCTCAAGTGATCTTTCTGCCTCAGCTTCCCAAAAGGAGAAACAAATATCTCCTTGACTGGGAGACATATGTTTTTAAAATAAATTTTCACAATAAGCTTTATAATTATGTTCTTTTGACTAGTAAATTGGGCAGTCCTGGGAATGTACATGAAAATTTTGCACAATAATGAAATATGGTAAAAACATGGTGGGATATTAAGAAAAATGTGTCTTTTTTCAAAGAACTTGATTAATCAGTTATAGTCTTGAATAGAAGGTTCCTTCTTAAATCATATATTTAAATATGATTTAACATGGTTCTGTTTCTTAGAGAACATTTGGGGAAAGCCAATGATGGACTTAATACCTCTACTAAATAAAAGGTAGCTCTATGGGTTTTGACCAAATTAAGTTAGCAAGGTATGGAATATATTTAAAATCCTGATGGCTCTTGAAGTTCCAGTATGAGTGGTTTTGTGCTGAGTATTAACAGAGTCTATATTTAATTCAAAATGATGAATACTGAACTGAATATTCTATGATGTCAAATTTTTGTGAGATTTAATTACGTAATTTATAAGAAGATACTCAAACACTGCTTATTATTATTGTAGTAAACCATGGATAGCTAGCTAATTGTTTTACCTCTCTGAATTTTAAAAATCATAGAATGCTTATGCTGAGGCTAATCTTGGAACTCACAGAACATAAAAAACTTTTATTTTACAGATGAGGTAGCTGGAAAATTGTGAATTGCTCAAGGTCATATCTTTGTTATAGATGAAAATCTTTAGTGCAGTTGCTATTATTTTAGATTCTTCACTTTTGTGAACCATTACATGTTTAACTTGACTGGTCATGCTCACATATTTGCATACTTTTTCATGTTAAATGTGGACGATTGTAAAAAATGATAGCATTTAATGATTAATGTAATAGTTTTATGGAATAATTTCAACAATTCATGCTTGAGAAAATTTACCATTTCTTTAAATGACTAATAGCCTGCCAAAGCCCTATAATTTATTTTTAAAGGGATATTCATTTCATCTAATTATTGCACATAAGAGAACTTTAGAGCCCTTTTACCAAAAAAGAGTGAAATTCTGAGAAACAGAACATAATCACTTTTCAAAGTTGAGCTACCTTGTTTTTTGTCTGTATGCTATAGCAATACAACTATAATATTTTGAAAACAAACTATTTTTATCACCATTTATCACATTTTGAAAAAAACCCATATTTTACTACAAAAATTGTGATTTTTTTTTCCTGGGATGTATATCTCCTTTTTACAAAAGTGTCAGTGAGATCAAGATCAAGTTAAGATCATCATTGCCAAACTTGAGCTGTATTTGAGGTACATTTATAGGCTGTAAATTGCATGGAGTGCTGTGATACTATGAGCTGTTGAGCAGACCACAACAGTATTTATGGACTTAAAGTTTAATCTTTTATAATAAAAAGTGAATTATCCCTCAGGGGTGGAGGGGACCACTGGAGAAAGATCAGCTTTTATACAACTTTCTCTCAGAACTGTCTCTCCCCATGATGCCTGCTATCTGTTTGAACTAGTAATTAATGTGGTGATGACACATTCCTCTCAAACAAAGGGCAACAAATAACTGTGGGAATTCTTGGGGAAATGACCTTATCTGGACTTAACTACATGACCTTTTTGGGATAGATTTTGTTTCAATTAGTCTCCAACTTCAAGTTAATTTGCTGACTTTCTTGAATACTACAAGGAATTGAAAGAAGTTTAAGAGTTTATATTATAGAAACTATAAGAAAGCTGTCCATGTTAAGAATGATTTATCTAGTTCCAGTGCTTTATATTTAATGATTTGTATTGGGGGGAAAATATGCCATATTATTGAATGATTTTAATGAAAAGTTATCTGTATTTGTTTTTATATTTTGTAATAAAATTAAGAGAGATGTATTGGGATTCATGCTAAATGAGTAGATTTTAACTATTCTTGCCAACAAAAACAGTAAAAATGATAACTATTTAGATAATGGATACCTTAATTGGCCTCCTGATAGCAGCTTTTTTACTTTGTCTATGTATCACATAGTATCATATTGTCTACCTTAATACACCAGAATGACAGAGCTTTTTTTTTTTTTTTTGCACATCCATTATTTACATTTGCAAATGTTTCAGAATCAGAACAATTATGTCTGGATAGTGAAGAAGCCTCTAAGACAGCAATATGTGTCAACATGGTTCTCCGTATTCCCAAGGTATTCCTCTAGAAGACTCTGAAGAACCAGCACTATCCTTAACCTTAATTCTTTTTCATCCACATATACTGTTTCATAGTCCAAAACACCATTATTTTGTCAATTTTAACATTTCCTACTGTTATGCATATTGTAGTTATAATCATGTCACAGTCTTTATCAGGTAGACAATGGTCACACCTCATTGTTATTGCCTGTACATGTGTTAACTTTGTCCCGGATTTCTCTGTTGAGTTGTTTGTGGTGTTGGAATGATGTGTATTGAGTTCAGCTGCAGCTGGAAATGTCTTCAACAAGATTGCATCATGATTTAGTGGTGACATGGAAAGCCATTATATATACAAAAAAGAATAAAAACATAGCTTGAGGTATAAATTTGATATTAATGAAGATCATTTTCATCCCTAGAAGAATGATAGATAATAATTCTGTATTTTCCTGTGTATCAGAACAAACAAATGTCTTATAGGAGCTAAGAAACCAAGACAACTAGTACAACCTCTGTGGAAAACAGTTTGTTCCTAAAGATCTAAAAATCAGCCTTCCATATGACCCTGCAATCCCCCTTCTGGGAATATACCTGGAGGAACTCAAATCACTCCATTAAAAAGATACCTGCACATGCATGTTTATTGCAGCATTATTCACAATAGCAAAAACATGGAATCAACCGTGTTCCCATTGAAAGAGGATTGGATAAAAAATGTAGTACATATACACAATGGACTATTACACAGCCATAAAGAAGTACAAAATTATGAACTTTGCTGCATCTTGGATGGACTTAGAGTCTGTCATACTCAGCGATCTATCACAAAAACAAAGAACTGAGTACCATATGTTCTCACTCATAAGTGGACCCTGAACAATTATCGTAATACTATAAGAAAGGGATTGTCAGTAGTGGGAAACTGCCAGGAGAGGGGGGAAGGGAACACACCTCATCAATAAAAGTACCTGATCTCAAACCAAGTGAAGTGGGAACCAAAGTAAGGCCCAAACTTTACTTACTATGACCATTTGTATACCTAACCCTGAATTGTACCCTACAACTTTAAAATGAAAATTTAGAAAAAAAAAAAAAGAGAGAAAGACACCAAGACACATAAGTAATAGAAGCTATGCAATTTTTTTTTTTTTAACTGCTAGACATGAGAAAGGAATGCCTTACCCAAGTCTAGGTAAATTGAAAGAACAATAGAGGACTGGAAAAGTGCTGTCTCTCACTTGTAAGAGTGTATCTGCTTGTTGCTTGCTATGGAACTTATTTGTTCACCTGGGCAATTCAGCCTCTCAATGCCTTTTTAAAATATCTTTTTGATGTGCTTTCAGAATTCTCTGAAATACATCAGACCTTTTCTTCAATTAAATTTGCCCCAAGGCCCGCTTTATATTTCTCGACTGGAGTTACTGCCAACTTTTTAAAGCAATATATCACCAGGCGTGTAAATCTGCCCCAAATTTGGCCTTTTTTAAAGATCAAACGCAGCCACATTCCCTTGCGATGGTTCTCAAATCAATTTCTTATGTAGATTAATGCAGAAAATTAAAGTTCCAAAATATATTTAAAACCATCTCACTTGCTCTATATTTCTTCTTACTCTGCTTGGTCCCAGAGAGAGGGGCTGCTTTCTGTGCTTGGTTGGACGTCATCTCATCTTTGGTTGCAACCTGCCATGTGTTCCCACATGACTTGTGTTTCCTTCTGTATACTTCAAAAGATAAGATACCCAAATCCAAATCCATGCTGAGTGTTATTTTTCTAACTTTTTAAGTAGTTAGCAGATCGCATAAGAATAGTTACTAAATGTGAAAACTGTGATTACATTTTCAAAACATAACCATTTACAATCTTGGAAATGCCTCTCTATCTCAATCTCTCTCTCACTTTTTTTTGTGTGTGTTTGTTTTGGTAAGTGAATTGGGTTTTCAGAAACCACTCTGTAGCTTACAAAGTAAACCTGATTTATCTTCACCAGATACTACTGCACATCATTATTTTTGTACTTTTCTAATGTAAATGGAAGAGAGGATTTTGAAGGGCTTTGTGATGTTATTTTCATTCATACCCCACTTTCCTAGTTCCTCATTTGTGAATTTAGATTTCAATTGAGAAAATGATATGACACTCAGATTCATATTTTCATGAGAAAAAAAATTTCCAAATGCTGTAGATTGCATTTTTTTTTCCAGTAGAAAGGCATGTGCAATACACGGTTTTCTAGCCAAATTTAGAAATTAGCAGTGATATTTTATCTAGTACTAGTCTTTTCCCATTATGCTTTTAAAAAAATCAGTGCCTATTCTGAATACTTCAGATATTATTTTTCATTTTGTATTTATTTCAGTTTTTGTGTCTGTATTTCATATTGACTCTTTCATTCCTAATTCTGAATGATGTACACATCTACTCTCAACCTCATTTTCTTTGAACTTAGTACACCCTAGCAACTTCCTGAAATCATACAGGTCTCTACCTTTTCTATGCCTAGAGTATCGCCAGTTTGTTTTAACTGGTTGTTTTTATTTGGCCACATGCCTCCCCTTTCTGTCTCAAACCTCAAGCTAATATTCTTTACCTCATTTGGGAGGACTGCTTTTATTTTCACATTTACCTTCAACTGAAAAGCTGAAAACAGCTTCAAAGGGATCATTGAAATGCAAGTGCCTTTTGAAATGTGTCCAACCCTGTATTCTTACTTTAGGGACTCATGAGAGCCAAAAAACATTCCATCTCATGCCCCTCTCTACAATCTTGCAATTCTTTATTTGCTTTTTGTTCTTTTGTTTGTTTTACTCAATGAGCTTTCAATCATTTTACATCCATTAGAACACAGATGGTCCTGCTATCCTTGAGAGGCCAAAAACGAAGTCTTCAAAACACCAGAAAAGAAAGATTGAACACTATTAAAATCAAGAGACATTACATCACTAATTGAATGGATTCTCATCTTATTGACTTTGAAAGGGTTCTTGAACATATGATAGCAAATGAATTTGATGTAAACTCAAATACTGTATTTTTTTAGATTAGCAAAAAAAAAAAAAGTTCTCTGTAAGGGATAAAGGAAGTAAAAATTAATGCATTTTCCCAAATAGATTTAGATCAGGGTTATTTTCATTTTTATTAAGTTAGGACCTGATAACAACCAACTTTTTGAAAAAAATTTGCATTTGTTTTGAAAAATTGCGAATGGCTTTTATTTTTCTGATGTAAGTCGATGTGAAATGAAATTTGTGTGATATATTTAGATTTGTTGCATTTATAAATAATCCTCTTTAGAATGTCACAAGGATATCACAAAAATAAAACACTAGAACAATCTATTTGTGAACACTAATACAAAAACTTTAAAATATTACCAATTTGGCTGGGTGCTTGCACTCCCAGCACATAGGGAGACTGAGGCAATAGAATTGCCTGAGTCCAGGATTTCAAGACCAGCCTGGGCAACATGGCAACACCTTGTCTCTAAAACATATGTATATATAAAATAAAATATTGCCAAATGTTGAACACTAATGTTCAGAGAAGTATCACTCGTATTATCTAAATGGTGGAAATAGTCAAACTATATTCGACATATAGATAAATGAAAAATGGCATGTGTATGCATTTATATATATATAAATATTATGTAGACTTAAAGAGCAATAAAATTCTGATATATTTTTTCAACATGGATGAATATTGAACACATTATGTACAATTTAATTTTGTACAGCAAAAAAAGATAAGCAAGACATAAAGAACAAATATATGAATTTGCTTGTATGAAATATCTAATATAGGAAAATTTATAGAGACAGAAAGTAGAATAGAAATTACAAGGGGTTGTGGGAGGAAGAAATGACAAATTATTGTTTAAAGGATACAGAGCTTTTATTTAGAATGATGAAAAAGTCCTGGAAATAGATAGTTGCACAACATTGTGAATGCACTTAATACCACTAAATTGGCACTTACAAATAGTTAAAATTGGCTAGGTGTGGTGGTGTGCACTTGGAGTCCAAACTACTGGGAAAGTTAAGATGGGAGAATTCCTTTAGTTCAGGAGTTCAAGGCCAGCCTTGGCAACATAGCAAGACCCTGTTTCTAAAAATATAATAATTAAAAAGATATGCTTTATGTCATGTACATTTTGTAATAATAAAAATGTCTAAAAATTATTAAATGTATTTCAGTAACATGCTATCAGTGTAATAATTACACACAAATTTATTTTATTTCAGGAATGCAAGGTTGGCTTGGTACTTAAAATATATATTTTTTTAATTTTCTAAATATTCTTAGTTAAAGAAGGGAATTTGATAAAATCAATTTTGCATTCCTTTAAAAATAAACATGGATTTATATAATGAGTAGATGCTTAAAACCAGCATGGAGAAATCGTTTATTCAGCAAATGGAAAGATTACTAATGAGGCATTTGGAAGGCAAAAGAAAAGGAAAACCACATCCTTTTTTGTATTTTTAAAAAATTTTGTACAGCAAAATGAATTCTAACTGGGTCTGACTAAGATGAAATGCCAGTAAATAAATAAATAAATAAATAAATAAATAAATAAATAAATGTACTGGGATGACCTAGTGGCAATTTATTTCATTAAGCTTAATTAGGGTAAGCATTTCTTAAAAAGGTGGAAGATACTGGAGCTATAAGTGAATAAATTATTTTACAACATAAATATTAAACTTTTATACATAAAAAATAATGTTGATAATTTCTAAAAATCAAAAGGCAAATACCACTCTGGTTTCTTTTCAGATAAAATAAATCTTTCACCTTTTACTAAAAAGCAAATACTAAACTTGTATGAGTATTTGAGAAATATTTTAAACACCTGATAAAAATGTATATCTTTATATATAGTAGAACTAATTTTTCTAATTGATCAAGAAGCTAATGAGCCTAATAATCCTCTCACACATGAACGCATAAAGCAAATTTAAGAAAAAAAACATGAACCTCACTTTTTAGAAAAATACACGTTAAGATGAATTTGAAATTCTCTGTTCTCTATCAGACTGACAAAAATGACTACAACCAATAATAATTTTACAGTATGTGAAAAATTGCACTTCATAATTGGTTGGTCAGAGGATGTAGATGCAACCATTTTGAAGAGAATTTTGCAATTTTTGAATCACAAAGAAAAAGGTTTTTTAAAGCAGTTGCATATCAAGCAATTTATTTTAGAATGATATACTTGTACACATATATATTGTTGAGTGAAATAAAAGAGATTATAGTTTGATCTCCTTTAATATAAAAGGGATATATGCATGTGTGTATGCATAAATATATGTAGCATAGATAACTTGAAATAGAGAGGAGAAAGAAGATGGTGGCAGAGCCAGTCAGACTGTGTGAGTGAATGTTTGGACAATTTTGCATATGTGTCTATGAATAAGTGGGCCTGAGATTGGCTAACTGAGTGGAGACTTGGGAGCAAGCAGCCAGAGCTCTCCTAGTGAAGCGACTGGTGCTGCAGCTGCTCTGCTTGGTCCCTAGCATTTTCTGGGGCACAGAAGCAGAGCACCATTTCTTAAAATCAGCGAAGCCCTTCCTGCGAAGAAGCTGCTGCAAGTGACTGCCAGCTCTAGACTGCCTCACTACTGCAGTGCCTGGCGGGGTATTGGCAGCAAGGGTTGTGGAGGGAGCACAGTGAGGGAACCAGAGGCAGAGCCTCACTGGAGATGACGAAACCAGCCCCCTGCTACCATCTTGAAAACTAGTCAGGTAGGTGCTCTGGTTTGCGCACCACAGAGCAACAGACCTGAGCTCTGTGACCGGCAGCTTAACTACTTCAGGACTGATTGTAACTCAGAGGGAATATCCTGAAAACACAAACTTCGAAGGGACAGGATGAGTGCTGAGTCTCAGGCTCCCTGTCCCCTACCTGGATTCAGTCGTGGGATCAAGGGTGTGACCAGAAAATGACAAGGAAGGTTCCCGAAGAGAACAGTGGTGAGTCCAGAGCTGACTGAAACCGTTCCTCCACCTCTGCAATCCTCTGAATGTCAGACTCACATTGTTGAGGCACAACTGAGAGGGATGAACCCAGGTGGAGTCCGGACATTAGCAGTGATAGGAAAACTTTACTCCTAGATAAGCCAGGCTAGGGCACCCCATGCCAGTACCTGAGGAAGAAACAGTCCCACACCCCCCCACCCGGAGTGATTCCCCTGACCATATGAGAGTGAAAGGGGAAGACTGAAGCCTCACCTAATCCCCCCCACCTCCTCCTCCTTCCCCAGACAGGACACTGGGGAGTTTGTGAATGAGGCCACAGCTACACAGGAGACAGTAGAGGGGCTTACCTGTAAACAGCTGAGAGGAACAATTGCAGGAACTGCCACAAGATGGCACAAAGTGCCCAGAATTTTAATTGTTTTTTCTTTGTGTGTGAACAGGTATGTGAGGGTTTGATTTGTATTCCTCTCTTTTTTTCTCTTTTTCCTTCTTTCTTCTTTTGTTTTTTGTTTTCTGTTCATGTGTGTACATGAATAATTGAGTGGGCATCTTTCAGTTTCTTTTTGTTGTTGTTATTCTCTTTTTTTTAAGTTTAATGTGTGTGTGAATGTATGTGTGAGGGTTCAATTTGCATTCCCCCTTTTTTGTTTTTTTTTTTTCGGGGAGTAATAAATTTAGTTTAGTTTTTTTCCTGTTTTGTTTTGGTTGGGGTGTGTGTGTGTGCGTGTGTGTGTTTTATTCTTTTGTGCTTTGGTTTCTGACTTTTTTTTCTGTAGTTTTTTTGTTTTGTTTTCTTTTTTCTTTTATTTTTTTATTCTCCCTATTTCATTCTACTTTTCCTTGTTCTCCTCGTTGCTGTTACTATACATTGGACTCAGGGAGTACACACAAATATCCATTGCATCATCATATAGAATGGAGATGAGGAGTGGGTCTCAGGGAGCCCATACCCTAGTCAGTGAACATTGTGATTTTCAAGTAGTTTCTGAATTCTTGCTCCCCATCCTCCATCATATTTGACTCTCAGAAATGCAAGAGATAGCAAAGTTTCCCACCTCCAGCCCTATTTCAAAATAGAACAAACTTAGAACCCTGAACAGAGAAGAATAGAGGGCCGAGCAAACATAAGAAGTCAAAGCCCCTCCCACTGCTACTGAATAACATAACTAAAGAGAAAAGAAAGTCATCTGTCACAAATGAGGAAAAAAATCAATGGAAGACCACTTGTAGTTCCCAGTGTACCAAAGAGACAATGTCTGAAGACATCAGAGCTCAAACAATGGAAGTCACCAAAGACTGGTCTCAGAATGCAACAGGGATTAGGGAATGGATGGAAAGAGTGAATAAGACTCAAGAAAGACAAGATGCAATACTGAAAGAATTTGTAACAGAAATTTTGGCCAAAAAAATTTCATCCAGGAAATAACAAGATGACAAGCATAGACAGAAGAATTCAAGCCAAAAAAGAATCTGAGAATTTGAAGATCAAAACATGGAATTAACCCAATCTGTGTAAAAATAGAAAGAAAAGTCAGAAAGAAAGAATGAAGCCTCCAAGAGGTGTACAATTATAACAAGAGGCAAACCTATGCCTGATTGGCATTCCAGAAGAAGAAAGGGAAATGGAATACATCATGGAGCAAGTATTACAGGAGGTTATCCAAGAAAACTTTCCCCATCTCACCAGAGATATGACCATCCAAACACAAGATATACAGAGAACTACTGCAAGACGTCAAAGAAAACCAGCCCCTATACACATAGTAATTCACCTACACAAGTAGGCACAAAAGGAAAAATCCTAAAGGCAGCAACAGAGAAAGTTCAAACTACCCACTGGGGAAGACCACTCACAATAGAAGCAGACCTATTGGCAGAAACACTATAAACTAGAAGGAATTGGAGTTCGATTTTCAAAGCTCTCAAAGATAGGCAGTTTCAACCAAGAATTTTCTACCATCCAAACTCAGTTTCATCGGTGATGGAGAATTAAAAGCCTTCCCAGACATCCAGTCCCTAAGAGATTATGTCATTTCCAGATCAGCTCTACGGGAGATTCCTAAAAAGATATTAAGCACACAAGAAAAAAAAAATGACCACAAACTTTCCAAGAGAACAGGAGAACACAGACTCAACGGAAATTACACTGTGACTGTAAACTTGAAAACACATGCATAATCAACCCCAAAGCCAAAAGAAAACAAGCAAAGAAAAAACTTTATAAGAGCCTCATGACAGGGATAAACACTCACATTTCAATAATCAGCCTGGAAATGACTGGATTAAATGCACCACTGAAAATACACAGAATGGAAAACTGGATAAAAAATCATGACCCAAAAATTTGCTGCATTCAGGAAACTCATCTCACCACAAGGGATGCATACAGACTTAAAGTTAGAGGATGGAAAACAAATTTCCAGGCAAACATCACAGAAGAAGGCAGGAGTCATGATCTTAATATGAGACAAAACAACCTTTAATTTATAAAAATTTTAAAAGATTAGAAAGGACACTACATAATGATAAAAGTTTGACCAATCAACAAGAAATATCCATCCTAAAGGCATATGCACCCAGCACCAGAGAACCAGCATTTACAAAGCCACTAATAAGTAAACTAAAAAAGTATATTGACTTTAACACTATCATAGCTGGGGACTTAAATTCCCCCACTAACAACACTAGATAGATCACTGAGGCAAAAATTCAACAAAGAGATTCAACTGGATGCTTGACTGAATGGACTTAATACCAAACATTCCACCCAACAACCGCAGAATATAAATTCTACTTATCACCACATGGAATGTACTCCAAGATCTATCTCATCATCATCAGTCATAAATCGAGCATAAACAAATTTCAAAAGATCAAAATACTGCCATGTACCTTCTCAGACCATAGTGGAATAAAAATAAATATCAACACCAACAAAGTTCCCCCAAACCCACAAAGACATGGACACCAAACAGTATGATGCTGAACAACTCCTGTGTCAACACAGAAATCAAAGTAGAAAGTGAAAGATTTCTGGAAACAAATGAAAATAAAGACAAATATTACCAAAACCTCTGGGATGCCATGAAAACAGTACTGAGAGGAGAATTCATTTATTTATGAACATACATCAAGAAAATGGAAAGATCACAAGAGAACAGCCTAACAAATCACCTAAGGGAACTGGAAAGACAAGCCCACCAAAATCCTAACTTCAGCAGAAAAATCCAGATTACCAAAGTAAAAGCCCAAATACAGGACATAGAAAACAAAATATCAGAGAAAAAGTCAATGAAACAAAAAGTTGGTTATTTGAAAGGATAAACAAGATTGACAGACTCCTAGTTATACTGACCAAGAAAAAGAGAAAAAACCCAAGTGAACACAATCAGAAATACAAAAGATCAAATCACAACAAATCCTGAAGAAATACAAAAAATTATCAGAGATTACTATACACACCTGTATGGAAATATACTCAATAACCTAAATGAACTGGAGGACTTTCTGACATCACACAACTGCCCAAGGTTGAAACAAGAAGAAATTATGGCATTAAATAGACCAATAACATGTCAGAAAATTAACTCCATCATAAGAAAGCTACCTACAAAAATAAAAGGTCCTGGACCAGATGGCTTTCCAGCAGAGTTCTATAAAATGCAAGAAGAAGTTGATACCAATCATATTGAAAGTATTCCAAGAAATTGAAAAAGCTGGAACTCTCCCCAAATCATTTTATGAAAGTAACATCGCACTGATACCCAAACTGGGTAAAGATCCAACAAAGAAAGAGAACTACAGACCGACATCCCTGATGAAAATAGTTGCAAAAATACTCAGCAAGATTCTAGCAAATCAGTTCCAACAACAAGTCTCAAATTCCATCCACCATGACAAAGTAAGCTTCATCCCCAGGACACAGTGCTGGTTCAACATCTGCAAGTCCATAAATATAATTAAATACATCAGCAGATGTAAAAATAGGAATCACATGATCATATCATTAGATGCTGAAAAAGCTTTCCATAAAATCCAGTATCCCTGCTTGAAAAAAAAAAAAAAAAAAATTGAACACCTAGAGATAGAGAAACCATACCTCAAAATAGTAAGAGCCTTCTATGATAAACCCATAGCCAACATATTGCTAAGTGGACAAAAATTGGAAGCATTTCTCTTGAAAAGGAGAACAAGATAAGGTTGCCCACTCTCACCCCTCTTGTTCAACATAGTGATAGAAGACCTAGTTAGAGCAATCAGACAGAAGAAGGAAATCAGATGTATCAAAATAAAAACAGAGAAGGTAAAATTATCCCTCTTTGCTGACAATGTGATATTATACCTCAAAAATCCAGGAGACTCTGTCAAAAACCTTCTTGCACTGATAAAGGACTTTGACAAAGTCTCAGGGTACAAAAGCAATGTGCAAAAGACAGTCACATTCTTATACACCAACAACAAACTAGTAGAGAACCAAATAAAAAGCACAGTCCCACTCACAATAGCCACACACAAAAAATGAAATACTTTGGTATCTTCCTAACCAGAAAAGTGAAACACCTGTACAATGAAAACTAAAGTCACTGCTCAAAGAAATCAAAGATGACACAAACAAATGGATAAATATTCTATGCTTATGGGTTGGAAGATTCAACATTGTTATGATATTCATTCTACCCAAGACAATCTACAGATTTAACACAATGCCCATTAAGTTACCAGCATCATTCTACTCAGACCTGGAAATGACAATACAGAAATTCACACAGAAACAAAAACAACCACGAATAGTCAAACAGTCTTCAGCAAAAGAAACAAAGCAGAATGTATTACCATTCCTGACTTTAAACTTTATTATAAGCCTACAATAATCAAAACAGCCTATTATTGGTACAAGAACTGGCATATAGACCAGTGAAACAGGAGAGGCATTCCGGAAGCAAACCTCAATTTCTTAACTAACTCATTTTTGACAAAGCCTCTCCTAAGAATCACTGGGTAGAGGAGAAGCTATTCAGTAAATGGTGCTGGGAAAAGTGGCTGAAGACGTGCAGAAGATTGAAACAGGACCACTACCTATCACCATACACAAAAATCAACTCTAAATGAATCAAAGACCTAAACATAAAACCTCAAACTATAAGAACCTTAGAAAATGCAGGAGACACCCTTATGGAAATTGGAATTGGCAACCAATTCCTGATCAAAACCCCAAGTGCCCAGGCCATAAAAGATAGGATAGACAAATGAGACCTCATCAAACTGAAAAGCTTCTGCAAAGCCAAAGAAACCATCAAGAGAGTGGAGAGACAGCCCACAGAATGAGTAAAAATTTGCCAACTGCATATCTGACAAAGGCCTAACATCTAGGATCTTCAAGGAACTAAAACATGCTAAAAAGGAAAAAGCAAACTGCCCAATAAAAAGTAGGCAAAAGATATGAATAGACACTTCTCAAAAGAAGATATATGAGCAGCCAACAAGTACGTGAAAGAATGCTCGGCCTCACTGATCATTAAAAAAATGCCAATTAAAACCACAATGAGATACCACCTAACTTCAGTCAGGGTGGCCATCATCAATGACTCAAAAAACAACAGATGCTGGAAAGGAATGCAGGGAAAAGGGAACATTTCTACACTGTAGGTGGGAGTGTAAACTAGAACAACCTCTGTGGAAAACACTGTGGCAGTTCCTAAAAAATCTAAAAATTGCCCTTTCATATGACCCAGCAATCCCCTTTTTGAGAATGTATCTGGAAGAACTCAAGTCACTCTATGAAAAAGATATCTGCATATGCATGTTTATTGCAGTATTATTCACAGTAACAAAAACATGGAACCAACTTGTTGCCCATCAAAAATGGACTGGATTTAAAAAAAAAAGTGGTACATATACACAATGGAATATTACACAGCCATAAAGAAGGACAAAATTATGAACTTCACAGCAACTTGGGTGGATTTGGAGTCTATAATACTCAGTGATCTATCACAGAAACAAAGAACTGAGTAACACGTGTTCTCACTCATAAGTGAATACTGAACAATCATCATAATACTTTAAGAAAGGGTCTGTCATTTGTATACCTAATCCTGAATTGTACCCCACAATTTTAAAAAACAAAATTTAAAGGTGAAAACAAAAGAAAAGAAAAGAAAAGAAAAGAAAGAGATGGGCAGTAGTGGAAAACTACCTGGGAGGGGGGGCATACTTCATCAATGAGGATACCTGATCTCAAACCAGGTGTATTAGAGATTTTGTGAGGCGCAAATCTGTACAATGACCATTTGTATACCTGACCGTGAATTGTACCCCATATGTTTAAAATTTTTTTAAAAAGATAACTTGAAGTAAAAGGGGGTTCTTTTTTTTATTGCAGGCACTCTTGAACTGTTTGAATTAGTTATTATTAGCATGTTATTTTCCTAATACTAAAAATATTTTAAAATAGAATTTAAAATAGAAAAGGTGATTCTCTCATTTAGAATTTTTTTCCTAGAATGGTGGAGCAGATAATAAAAATTTTGGCTTATTGAGTATCTTCTACATGCCAGATACCTTATACTTTACATATATCTTTTTTTGTTCTTTTTTTAGAAAGCAGGGTTTACTGTGAGGACAGTGGTAGGGGACCAGAGTGGGTTGCCCAGTTTACATGTATTAACTCATTTGATTGTCATAAAAATCCTAGTAATACTATCTTTCACATTTTATATATAAGGAAACTGATTCTCAGAGGAACTGACTTGCTAAAATCACATCATTAGTAAATGACCAATTTAGGATTCATATCTAGCCACTCAGATTTCACAGCCTGTTATCTTTACCTCATTATACTCTGTAGTTCTATTATAATTTAAGCAAGTGACATCTTAAAACATGCAGTAGGAAATTTGACCCCAAACATGACTCTAAAACCCATCAAAATCTATTATGAATTTTAAAACCAGATGAAGATATTATCTTTATGAAAAGATCATAGACTTTTTATTTCTGGTTTAAGAGTAGATATGGTGTTTAAGTGAAAAAGCATAATCTAAAACTCAAGTTTAGAGGAATGACTAATTTTAAAACATTGTAAAATAGTCCTTAACCCTGAGACTTCACACCTAGAGAAAAAAGATTTTTATGACTACCCACTGTGTATCTGTCAGATACAGAGCAAAGCACAGTGAATTGCTATTTTTCTTTTGTCGATAACACTGCGTGAGTTCTGAAGAAGTGACTAAGGTTTAAAAATATTTAAGGGACTTTCCTAAAGCCAAACAATACTTTAGTGATCTCAGCTCTGTTTGCACCAAAGCCTCTCTTCTTTGCATAAACCATTGTATAATTCACCTTTTATATGAGGAGGCATTGAGATCATTCTGGACACAAACTTCTGAGATTGCAAAGGTCCACAGATGGAAAAGCAGATGTATTTCTCCTCTGGTGTTAAGTGAGAAATAATCTACTCATTAGTTGGAGTATGTCCTATAGGTTGTATGGCTGAATCTGTTACCCAACTTAGGAATAATTTCTGCAGTATTTGTGATACTCATCAGTCTGTCTATGAATACTTGTAGGAAAAAAAGAAAAAAATTACTGCATTGTAAAACAACTGGATCTAATATTGAGTAGACATTGCTGTTTAGGTTTATTGTTTTCATGTTGATCTTCATCCCTATAAGTTTCCATTGATCTTGATTTGCCTCTGTAGCAATGAAAACTCACTGGATCTAAGGTCCACCTTGAACTATCATTGATATTATCGTATTAGTTGGTTTTCAGGACAGCACAATTTATTGTTATCTCCAGTTGCAAAAGTGGTTGTAATTCTCAATCTAGTTTGCTGGTTTCTCCCCTTCTGCACAACTGCCTTCATTTTGGAGTTTTCCACGGATTGTCTATTGTGCTCTTCTTTATCTATACCCATAATCCCTTTGTGATTTCACCTATGGCATGCTCTTATATAACATATAAGCTGATTATTCAGCCAACACCTTTCTCCATGCCTTATTTGCAGTTCAGTATCATTCCATGGATGTCTAGACATCTCAGATTCATCCAGTATTCTTTTCATCCTCCATCCACTTCACCTGCAATCTACTCTATTTCAACTGTTGGCAACATCTGATTCATTTATTTCGTCATGTCAAAAACTATGGGTGCCCCATTGGTTCCTTTCTCCTGCACATCTTATCCTACCTGCCAGACAAACCTAATAGTCTCACCTTCCAAATATATTAAGATTTAGAAAAAGGACTCTGGGGATGATTGAGGAGGAAGCTCCAGTAATCTGTCTACTGAGATAATTGCATAGGCAGAATTTGTCTTATGAAACTTTCCTGTAACTCTGAATTATACCGAAGTATTATAGATTCCATAGGGAGTCTTAGGTAAAAAAATTGTTATAATTTTGGCTCATTTCTGCACAGTAGCAGCTGTCTATTTCCTACTCTTATCCCTGGCAGAGATAATCTTGAAAGCAGCAAGAGAGAAGCTACTTGTCACACACAAGGAATACTTAATAAGACTAACAGCAGATTTCTCCTCAGAAACTCCAGAAACTTCTGGAGGCCAGAATGCAGTGGACCAATATATTCAACATGCCAAATCAAAAATACTCTTAACCAAGAACTTATATCCAGCAAAATGCTCCTTTAAAAGTGAGAGAGAAATTAAGATATTTCCAGATGAATAAAAGCTCAAGGAGTTCATAACCACTAGACCTTCTCTGCAAGAAATGCTCAAGGGAGTCCTGCAGTGTGAAATGAACAGAGGACACTCAACAATAACTTGAAGCCATAAAGGTCTCAATAACTTGAAGTAAAATGGGGATCTTTTAAAAAGGATGATTATAATAGATAGTATTATTTTAACAATTATTTGTAACTCCACTTTTTGTTTTCTACATGATTTAAGAAACTAATACTTTTTTAAAAAAAACGAGCTAAAAGCTAGTATTATTACAACTTTCATTTGTAATTCTATATTTTGTTTGCTGCTAATTAAAGGGACAAATGCATTTAAAATATTGTTTATGTTTTAGAGCCTACAGTGTATAGAGATGTAATTTTGCTATGTTGGCACAAATTCAGATTACAGTATTATAACTTTAGAATACTAAATAAAATGCCTATGTTCCCCACAAAGAAACTAGCTATGGAATATGTACAAAAGGATATTAGAAAGAAATTTAAACATTTCACTACAAAAAAATCAACTAAACACAAAAGAAGAGAGCAATGCAGGAAATGAGGGAATAAAAAAAGCTGTAAGGCATGTAGAAAAAATTAGCAAAATGACAGAAATAAATCCCTCCTTATCAGTACGATCATCCATTGGTATCTGCGGAAAATTTGCTCTAGGACTCCCTGAGGATACCAAAATCCTTGGATACTCTAAGTCCTTTATAAAAAATGGCATAGTATGTGCATATAGCCTATGCAATTCTCTCATCTACTTTAAATGATCTCTAGATTACTTATAGTAACTAATGCTATATACATTAATTATGATAACTAAGACTATGGAAATAGTCGTTATACTGTATTTTTACTTGTATTATTTTTACTGTTTTTTTTTTTTTGTTTTTTAATTTTTTGGCAAGTTTATTTTCAAGTTTGGTTGAATTCTTGGATGTAGAAAAGTGAATATGGGGGCCAACTGTAACTACTTTAAATGTAAATGAGTTAAACTCTCTAATCACAAGACAGAAATTGATGAGTGGGTTTTTAAAAAATCAAAGTACATGCTGCTTACAAGAGACTCACTTTAGATCCAAAGACTAAAGTAAATTGAAAGTGAAAATAAGGAAATCCTGTCACATGCTATAACATGGATGAACTGTGAAGACATTATGCCAAGTAAAATAAGCCATTCAGAAAAGAACAAATACTGTATCATTGTACTTATCTGAGGTACTTTGAGTAGTCAAAATTATAGAAACAGAAAGGAGAATGATAGTTACCAAGTGATTGGGGGAGAGAGGAATGTAGAGTTATTACTTCATGGATACAGAATTTCAGAGTTTATGGAGATGGATGGTAGTGATGATTGCACAATATTATGAATGTGTTTAACTCCACTAAACAATTCACTTAAAACAGGCAACACAGTGACACCCTGTTTTTACAAAAAATTATCAGGGTGTGATGGTGCATGACTGTAGTTCAGCTACTCAGGAGGCTGATGTGGGAGGATCACTTGAGTCCAGGAGTTGGAGACTGTGGTAAACTATTATTGTGCCACTACATTCCAGCTTGGGTGAAAGAGTGAGACCCCCCCAACTCACAAAAAAAGTCAATATGATAAAGCTTTATGTGTATTTTCCTAAAATAAAAAAAAATGGAAAAAACATGACACTGTTCCCTCCACTTTGACCCTGGTCTAAGTTATAATCTCTCAACTGGCCTCTCTGCTTCTACAGTCTTTACAGTATGTCTTTAATAGAGTAGCCATAGTCATACTTTAAGAAAGGTCAGACAGATTATGTGACTCCTTAGCTCAAAAAATTCCAATGGTCCTCCACTTTACTCAAGTAAAAGATTCGGGTTTATGATTGCCTACAAGGGCTTTTATAATCTGGCTGCTCATTACTATCCTACCTTTTTCCTAAGTTTTCTTGTTAATTCATTTTATGCAGCAACCTGGACTTGCTAGCTGTCCTAACACTTGGCAGGGTCTTTGCACAAGACATTGCCCAACCCACAATGTACTTTCCTTTCATATCAACAAATGTGATTACCTCACCTGATTCAACTCTTTGTTGAAATAACACTTTCATAATGTGGTATGTCTTGGACAATCTACAGGATTGATCATCTCTTCCCTTAAGAATTTCCAAGGGGATTAATCACAAGTGCAGCAGTAACGTCACAAGTATTCTATAAGAGACCCAATCATGGTTAAAATATTACTCAACTCTAAGCCTAGGTAATCAATTACTTGACTTAACCAAATTTTCTAATTAAGATGAAGTTATAGGGTTAACTCAGGAATCACTTTCAAGTCATTACTGAGTATTATGCTATGATTTTATTATTTAATTACCAAATTTTAGTAAGTGTAGTATATTGAACACTATTTGACTATTTACAAGAGAGCTTGCAAAATCTTCACATCATCATTCTGAATATTAATTCTAATTCATCCATTTAGTCACTCCAGAGATATTCATTGGCTCTGTATGACAGTCACATGGCATTCAACACATAAGTGTACAAATAAAAAAGATGCTTGCACTGGTCTCAAGAAATCCTATAGTACATTCAAAATAGTCATCTTAGTTTGTTCCCATGCTAGGGTGGATCCAGAAACTTTGGGGTTGTATTAGTTTGCATAAAGACTTGAAGTCAGATTGTTTTTAACACTCTCCTTAAGATTTAGAGGCTAGGGTTTGAAAAAGAAGCAAGAATATGGAAAAAGATTAGTTAATTATTTTAAAAACTTAGCAGAGAAGAGAAAGAAGGAGAAGATGATGTTTTAGATGTTTTAGATGTAGTGTTGAGAGGAACAGAGGGGTAAGATCAGGATGATGCTTGTTTCCTAAGTCCTTTCATTAGAGAAACCAATTCATATGGATGTTTTTGTAACCTGATCATTTTTATGCCTGCCCTCTTTCCTCATCTGTAGAGTTTCTTTCTGGAATGAAATCTGTAACAATATATTAGGATATCAAGTTTTTTGGGTTTTTTTTTTTTTTTTTTTTTGAGTTGGAGTCTCACTGTCACCCAGGCTGGAGTGCAGTGGCCGCTCCCGACCACCGCAGCCTTAACCTGCTGGGCTCTGGCGATCCTTCCGCCTCAGCCTTCCAAATAGCTGGAACTACAGGTGCGCACTACCATGCCCAGCTCATGTTTGATTTATTGTAGAGATGAGGTCTCGCCAAGTTGTCCAGGCGGGTCTCGAACCCGCGGGCTCAGGCGATTTACTCACCTCAGCCTCCCAAAGGCGCGGGATTACAGGCTGAGCCACCGAGCCCGGCTAGGATGTCAAGTTTTAAAGACAGTAAAGAGCTGTGAAGAGATTGTGTAATAAATGGGAAAATAAAATTTTGAATCAGATAGACCTAAGCTTCAACCATAGCTTGCTCCACTCTCATTCAACTATGACAGTGGAAATTTTCATAAACACCTTTATTCTAAGTATTTTTCAGCTGCAACATAAGAATAATGACAGGCCATAAGGTTTCATCAGAAGTGTATGAGAATATACGTATGTATATGGCATGCTGCCAGCACGTGGTGTAAGCTGACTCAAATGTAATCCCCAAGTAAGTATTCATTGCTTTTGTGTTTTTCATTTAGTGACAGTCTTTTGGAGGTGAGGCAACTACTCTGTGCCAGACTATGCATGTATGTGATCAAACAGATAGTTGGAATTATTTTTCTACTCATTCTGTAGTACCATTCCTGAATGGGAGAATGATTAAAACATTAATAAAAATAAGGATAAAATAAGTAAGAGGAGATAATGATTATATTAATAGTAATAAAAATTTGTATTTGCTGACTGCTTATTTTGTAATGAACATTTTTCTCTATGATTTATACATTTACCTGATTTAATCCATTTCAAATTTCTGTGGAATAAATGCTATATAGAGGAGGAAATTGAGGCATATATAATTACATTGTGAAAAGTCACATAGACTTTTGAAAATGCATCAAGATTGAAGAAAGGGAGAAAGCTGGGCATAAATGCTATCTTCTATATCTAAAATACCTATTTACAAACTAAATTATTATACATATTTATATAAATACAACTCTACATTATATAATACAATTAATCTTTACCCCAACTCCTTGTTCAAATGTTTAGAAGTTGAGATTGAGATTTGTGAAAAAAGTAGCAAATTGGAAAATGAAGATTCTGTATGTAATATTAAATTATGAGATGAATAAAAGTTGTACAAAACTGTTATTCCTCTATTTTATGCATTAGAAAAATGACTCATTGCTATATGCCACTTTGATTTAAAACATATGCGTGCATACTTGAATAGTCTATATGATTTACTTCTTGTGTTCCTACCCGAAGACACACCTCAGTGGTAGAATTGATGACACTGCTCATCAATTCTAATTCTCAGAATCTAATTTATTTTATTTACATGTGCTAACTAAATGAGAGTGAGGTTTTCCTCATTTCAGTAGTTGAATATATGTTGAATAGTTCCAGAACCATTTAACAAATACTGACACTTCACAAAATGTTTTATCATCACTTGTGCTAACAGAAACTTTACCTCATTTACATGAAAGTCTGTGCAATATAAAATTAGAAATTATGCCATATTGGGCTTAGTTTACCTCATTTTTTAATTTTTTCTCATAAAATAAGGTATTATATTTTACCTAATGGAAAAATTATTTAATCTTATGGTGTCATCAAAAGCTACAAAATTAACTTTTTGAGGAGTAACTCTCAATGGCAGGAAAATCTCATACCTCTTTTTGTTTTATGACTTTAGCAATAATTAGAATTGAGAAAAATGCTTACAAGAGCATTTCCCTTTCTACATTCTGTATTATTGCAGTGCTAATGTAATATTAATGTTAGGTCAAAAATGGAATTTATATTTAAATTAAGATTTTAATTAGAGAAATTTAATTTCTGGAGTTGCCAATACACATCTTAACTTTCAATTAGATTTTAAAAACTCTATTTTATTAACACTTTTGATCGTTTCAATCATCTGTTGGGGTCTAACTTCAAAATCTTCTAATTTTTTTATTGTATAGTTTCATACTAATCATATAATTGACTTG
Organism: Carlito syrichta; assembly: GCF_000164805.1. NCBI lineage: Eukaryota > Metazoa > Chordata > Mammalia > Primates > Tarsiidae > Carlito > Carlito syrichta. The sequence continues at coordinate 1,229,399 of NW_007259741.1, forward strand.
ATTGCCAATATATGATCATGTATCCCATTATTCTGTCATCCCATTATTCTGTCTTGATTTGGTTCAGTCTAAACCAAATAAATATTTTTTGTAAGATTTAGGGCAGTCTTGAAAAATTCCCTCTGAAATTGACTTTTAAAATATAACTTCTTGGTTGATGACAAACATGTAGTATAAGAGACATTAAAAAGCACATAGTTTACTAGAACTTGGGAAACATTTTCCACATGTTTATTATATTTTAATTTGCTTCAAAGATTCCTTGAAATAGTTAAAATATTCTTTGCACAGAGTGATTCTATACCTGAGTTATCAGGTATAATTGGATCAGTAGCATTGCTAATGACCTTTTATTTTTTAGCATATAAAGAACTGTATCTGACTATTCGCTAGGAAATGTATGGGAAATGCATTAAATTAACATACACAATTCTGCTGACAAATAATATGTTGTCTAGCCTGACAGAGAAATTGCTGCAATCCTATTTCATACGTGTGAGAAAAAGAATGAACCCATTATGTACTCCAAAATTATGATGGGTTTTTTTTCCCCCGGTACACACCAGTAGGAGAGAGCACTCCAATCTTCACAAAAATGGAAAGATTATGCAGAAACATTCACTTTTTTTAATCCCATTTTTATCCTTCTTGCAAATGGTTTGTGTGAACTTGTATTTTTGTAAACTGTGGAAAAGAGATAAGGGAATAGCTTGAACTGTGCATTTTAAAAGCAACAATATGAGGAAGATTATTTTAGATTATATGAATAGCATCCATGAATTAAAGACAAACAATAGTTTAGCAATGAAGTTGAATAAGATGGTACATGCATACTTTGCTATATCCTAGACAGTGTTAGGAGCAAACACAAAACTTAGTGACTTTTAAGACTGTATACAAGGCAGAAGACACATGCATAAGTCTTGGCCTAATCCCCTTGTATCACTTTACACCAACTGCTGGCAGCCTTGTCTTCTGCCATGATCTTTAGAACCATGGATTTCCTGGTGATTCCCAACCCTGTATCTTTCCCCCAAAGCTTATATCTTTTCTTGATCAACAGATTTATGTATTCAACAGCTTAGTTGACATCTTCACTTTAATATTACTAAGGCAGCTCAGACTCAACAAATTCTAGCACAATTAATTTTCTTTCCATTGAAATCTGCTCTTATTCTTTTATTCAGTGAATTCATTCTCCTCATTGCATAGACAGAATTTAGATGTCATCTTTGACTTTTGCCTTGACTTTACAATCACTAAATCTGTCCATTCTTATGTCCTAAACACAGCTCAAATTTATTCACATTTCTTCAGTCCCACTGCACACTATTCTTCCAGACTACTGTTATCCAGACCACCACTGTAAAAGCTATATGCATTTCTGCTATCGCCTTCTGACTAGCTCTACAGTAAGTCTTTCTACTTCTGATTTATTTTTCACAAAAGATTTTGAATGAGTGTTTTAAAATAATGCCATTGTCTGGTATAAGACCCTTCTATTTTTCTTCACTGCCTGAATTTAATATCCCTGACACTTCTTATATGATTTGATTATTCCCAACATCCCTTGAATTGTGCCTCAGTTACTTTCATCTATTGCTTGTCCCAACATCTTCTACAAAGTCTTCTCCAGTAACTTCTCATATAGCCTCTTACTCTAGACCATCAGTATTTGACTTGGCTTCCCCGATTTTGTCTTTTCTGGGAATGACTGTGGTCACTTTCCTACCAAGATGACTAACCCAGTGATAAGCTTCTGCTAGTGAAAAAAAGAAACCAAATAACCAGGATTCTAGTACTCCAAATCCTTCAAAGAGGCCTGTTTTGTGAGTTTAGGGAAAGTGGGTGAGAAGATGCCTGTGAGGAGTGTCTGTTGCCTTTAAAATCATACCAGGGGCTGGGCACGGTGGCCTGCTCTGATTATCCCAGCACTTTGGGAGACTGAGGAGGGAAGATCCCTTGAGGCCAGGAGTTCAAGGCTACAATGAGCTATGATTATGCCACTGCACTCCAACCTGGTGGTGGAGTGAGCTCCTGTCTCTAAAAACCAAAGAAAGAAAGAAAGAAAAAAAATCATACTACAAATGCTTTAGGCAAAGTCTGGATAGAATGCTCCTCAGATAGCAAAAAAATCTCCCTAAGACTGCACTTGTGGTTCAGGAGAGTTAAGTATGCTTTATCCCAGGCGTTTTTGAAAAGCCGAAAGAGTCTTCTTCATTAGGTTTTGTGAACAAAGAAAAATGTGGCACCATGTAGAGTTGAGTGAGTCCAGCAGTGGCTACTCCCAGGCCCTCATCACCCCACTCTACTCACCATGATTCAGCATGGCCCTAGTAGAAACTCTGATCTTTTTTTTCCTCATTTTCCCTCATGGTTTAAAATAATATTGACAAAAATAAATATTGAAGTTAATATTTGTACCATTACTTTTAAAATGCCCACTCTCTTAAAGGGTGCTTAGGTTATTATCTGTGCCTTAAAAAATATAAAGGCAGAAACCTCTTTTAATGGCCATGCATTAACCATTTTATTATAATAACAATCACAGTACAATGCCAATAGAAGGTGCCATGTGCTACTTGAGATGAAGTATGTGTCAACTCTTAGAATTTGACTCTTTACTCATATTTTTTTATTACTAACCAGAATTTATTTTACAATAAGCAGGCATTAAGGAATTTTGCATTTGCTCAACATTAGAATTGTACAAGCAAATGTGGATTTGGAATTTGACTCTGCAGCATGTTCTGTTTAAAATTCTAAGCAGGTTATTCTCTAATGTTCAATTCATTCATAGTTTATGGTAATGAATTTAAGTCTTGGAAGAGAGTGAAACTAATCCTTGAGATATGACTTTAGAATGTGCAATTTAATGTTTTTCCCATTGAGCAAGCTATAAACTGTGAAATAATGTTTCTGAATCCAGGGTTTTCCCTCCAAGCCCCTCATTCATATACATAATCACCAGTGAGCCTCACGTGGGCCAAAGCCACGATGCTATCAGGTGGATGGAAGATGCAAGATCTTTACCCTGCTGTGTTCATAGACTCCAAATACGCAATTTCAAGAGCCTGCAAAAGGCTGAAGATGTTAATTTGTTTATTTCAGATCTGTGTTGTTGTCCCTGAGATTGCTTGTCATGCACAAGTTACTTCTCAGTCATTACTGAGGAACAGCGCTGGATGTGAGTGACAGTCACAGAGCAGCCTGTGCCAGTGCACACTGGCCCTCTCCGTGGAGCAGGCAGGTGGCAAAGGGATAAAGGAAACACAGAGAGGATTCATTCGGGTCAGGATTTGAATATGTATTGCTCATCATCGTGTTTAATATTTCTGACAGTCTCCTATGCAAATTCTACCTCTTTAATACTTTAAATAATCTGATAGATTAGGTGAGTAGTGTATATCACACTAAGAAGAGGGTTTTTTGGTCAGTTGTATACTTTCTTGAGAGTCAATGGATTATTAAGTAAATAAAACAGTGCCTTTTCTAAAGCAAGATAGTCAACCCCATTTGTCTTAATGTGCAAAAGAACTAACATTTAGTGAATTCTTAAGTTCCAACCACTGTGCTAGCTAGCTTCTTTGCTTATATGATTTCAGTTAAGCCTTATGCAAAACCCATGTGGTAAGTACTATTATTATTCCAACTTAGCAGATAAAACACTAAGGCATGGGGTAACATATTGCCCAGTGACATAGCTATCAAGGTATGAATGTGGGTCTTAAGCCCAGGCGATCTGACTCCAGATCACATACTTATATTAGCTACTCAACAGAGTAAATGTTGTATAGTCTACCTCTCTTTTTTTAAAATTTTTTACCCATGTGATTGATATTTGCAGCACAAATGGTATATTTTTCTCATATACCACCTTTTATTTCATGTGCTACACTCTGTCTTTATTTGAAATAGTGCACCAGTGCTAAGTCTTTGCTAGGATAATCTATCTATTACTTTTTCAGTTATGCTGCAATACTTGATGTTACCTGTGTGTTTCTTTTTCTTGTGCTGATGGGGACTTCAGTTCAGCATCTAACAGCATGAGTATCATGCCACTCCTTCCATCAGAGTTTGTTGAGTTAACCTGTATCTCCAAGATGTGCAACATTGTCCATCTCAGATTATACAGGCCTGGAGAAAATTAAATTGTATTTTAGATAGCTTTAGAAAAAGTTCTTTTTTTTCTTAAGGTAATTTTAAAGGAGTCTTATTCATTACTGAAGAGGAAAATATTCAGTATAGAAGAAACCCTGTTGCTTGAGGTATTTTCCAAAAAAAAAGCATTTCAAGAATATTCTCAGGGAGGAAAAGACTAATTCTGGGACTGTGATTGCACAGTGCAGAAACAGATGGGTTTTATGTGACAGCTGTGAATCCAATGTGTGCTTTGTCCTATGAAAATGGAGGGTGGCTAATGACTAGTGACTTCATAGTAAGGGACATGTTCCAGCATGGAATGTTCTTATGTTTCATTTAGAGATGAAGTTGAGGCTAAGAAAGATTCATTAAACAACTCAGTATCATATCAATAGTATGTAGTTAAAGCAAGATTTGAGGATTCTAAATCCAGAGTCCACACATGCCTCCACCTTGACCCTGCTGGCTTGTAACAAAAGGTGCAGATAAAAGGTGCTAAGGGTGAGATAGGAGAAGGGGAGGGGAAAAAACCTACAAAGTGGAGCTAAAAGAATGATCGTCTTGTGAGAATGGAGATCAAATTAAGATCAAGCATGAGTTAAAAAGAAGGATTACCTTTGGCTCTAACGGATGTAAGCACAAGATAGAGATCTGTCAGTTGCTTACAGAACTATAAATTAAAATTGTTAACACATTGATTTGATGTATTCTTTGTAAATATCCACTAGATTGGGAATATAAAGACTTCTGAGACACAAACCCTAGTTACTAAAGAACTAGCAAACTACTTTTGAGAAAAATACAGCATATTTATTGAAAGAACATATCCACATCGCTGAAAAGAAAGAAATCAGCATTTTTTTTTTTAATTTGGGTGCTTTGAAAGTTATTCAGTTGGTTCAAATATTTTTCTGTATAATTCAGATTTTGATCTCTACTGGATCACCATTTCGAAAAAAAGGACCACATTATGGTTTGGTGCCTGGGTCTTGAAATGGGATTGCTCTGAATTAAAATACTGATCCACTCTACCTCTTACTAGTTGCATAGCCATAGGCAAGGCACTGTCCCTCACTGTGATCATGACCACTTCCAAAATGAGGAGACTGATAACCTAACAGAGTTTTCTTTGTTTTTTAATTAAATGAGATAATGTACACCAAACATCTAACACATCTTCTAGACCATGATAAGCAATACCTCAATGTATGCAATAGTTTTTAAAGATTTGTTTTGTTTTATGTTTTAATCTCTTACATATAACCCTTGCATCAACTGCCACCAGCCACATGGTGGCAGCAAACATACTGCCAGGGCCAATACTGACAAGAGACAAACACTCCCCAAAAGATTAAACTGGACGTGCAATGAATGAACCAGCCCAACAAGGCTGCATAGAACTTAGTAAATCTCCTTAGTTGGGTGACTTTCTAAGACTCCCCTAATGCTGATCGCTTTTTACCATGATTTCAAGTGAAGAAAGATAGAAGGCTAGCCTGAATTCAGGATCTCCTCTGTGACTGTCACAGAACAATATGCTTTACATGTGTTATCGCATTTCATTTTTTAATAGTTTATAATCTAGACACAAAAACTTCACTTCATACATGAAAAAAATAGTTTTATTGCATTAGACAACTTGCTTACCAATCACTGCTGATACATGTTAGATATGAAAGGTTGGAACACAGTTTTGTCTAACGTTGGCCTGTACTGATCCATTACTGGCGATAGGTACCCTGCGTCATCATGTTTCTGGTGTACCCTTAACTGAGGCAGACTTTTAAAAATCTTTTTCTTTTAGCTATGACTTAATCAATAAGATTTTACACACTGTGTCCTGTAAAATGACTAATGTCTATCAAAGTTTTACAGTGTGCTTAACATGTATTTCATCAGTTAATCCTCATCTTTAGTCTTTGTAAGTTTATTTATTTAATGAATATTTGTTGGTCAAACTACTTGTGTCATACAACATGTTAGATTGGAACCACAAATACCTCTGGTAGTAATGTTTTCTAAATGCTCACTTTTCCTTGAAAGACCTTTCAGTCGGGAGTGTGGACAACTAAGCAGATCATTAAAGTATGTATAGATGGACACTGAATGGTGAACTGCATGGGGGAGGGATGTGGTACCATGTAAGGTAACCATGTCCTAGAGTCCAGAATTGGGAAAGTCTCCTCCATGGACATGAAAAACTTTTATGAATAAGCACATAGAGGGGAAAGGATAGGAAGAGGGCAGTGGTGAAGGTTTGGGATTCTCCAGGGTGCTACAAGTGAATACCCAGAGGCCTTTATTTTATGACTGTGAGTAACTTTAAGTGCAAATGAGAGAATTTGGGGCATTTACTTTTTGGGGAGAAATGGGTCTTGTTGACAGGTGTTGACGGCCTCTGTGTTCACCTATATAATTATGCTTACCACATCACACTATAATTCTCTGTTAATGCGTTATCTTTGTTTCCAAGACTTATGGGCTACTGAGGCTAAAAACCATCCTTTATCATCTTTCTCTTAGTGTTGAGCTGAAGGCCAAACTCATAAAGGGCAATCAACAAGTGTCTTGGTAGATTAGCTATTTTATGTCCATATTATGGACTTGTTCTTTCTTTCTTTCTTTTTTTTTTGATAAATACTAAGAACTAGTAATTTGGTCTATGACCAGAGAAGAGACTTTATTTAAAAAGAGTACACCATGATTTTATTTTACTTGTCTATATGCCATAATCAATTTTTAAAAATTGACCAAAGATAATCCAGTTACAACAACTTTTTATTAATTTCCAGAGTCAACTCACGAAGTCAATCTGCTCTGTAAATGTTAACATAAAATTGTATCTTAGTCCATTTACCTTGAGTAGCATTGATTTTTCAAATTTGCTTGCTTCAGATTATCTAACATGTTTTCTACATCCTGTGGAGTGGACCTGTCTTTGTTTATTTGCTCCTAGTTTTTAAAAATGGATACCATGGGTAAGAGCTTTATGTCATCCTTTCCATACGCAGACTTTTTAGTGCTGAAATGAATTCCTTAGTCGCTGGCTGTCTGACTTGCTCAGACACCAGAGCCAGGTAAGACAAGAGCAAGGAACGTTTGGTGTAAGGAGACAAGATAATGATACCAGCACGATCACACACATGCACAGCCCTTCTGAGCAAGACACTGTGTGGCTAATGATTATATTAATGAACCCCTCCCTAGCTGCTATACTTTCCAGATTATTCAAGGGTACATCTTCAGAAATGTTGGCCATTTTCTAGATTTTTAATATATATTTGATTTATTTGTTAGATCGCATTTCTCTTGTTGTTTGCTATTATTCTGAAGGTTCTTTGAGTAGCACATTCTTATGTAATATCCACAGAGTCATGGCTGCAGCCTCACTGGGGGAAAGAAAAAAGCAATCCTGGTGAAACTAAACAGAGTGAAATAAGTCATGCTAGTGACTTATGGAAAGTGAGATGTTTCTCGCTCTCTCTCTCTCTTCCTCTCTTCCTCTCTTCTTCTCCTTCTCACTCTAAAACATATGCTAACAATGTAACTTACAAAATAAGCGAATACTAGCTTACTAAACATACTGCATTATTTGGTAGACTTGAGGCTCTTCTACTTGATAGAGTATTTCTGGAAAGGATTAGGAAAAAAAAAAAAGACTTTTGCTTATTTCAGTTTGGGCCATCGGTAAAGTTTCTGAATCCCTAAGACTGATCATCCTAGGGAAATTGAGGCAACAGAGTGCAAACTTCTAAACTGAGGCTAGGCTACCCTGTAAGAGTAGCTAATAGATACCCAGAATGAAAAACCAATCTGAGAACTGAATAAATATGCATATATTCATGTGACTATCCTTCTGTATATCTCATATTGTCAGTGTTTTTAGTAGTAAGAAATCTAAATAATTGACTGCAAATATGACTGCCAGGGGTATGGATTTGTGCATAAACATTCAGCCTTTTATAGTGGGAGATGCTCATGTCCACATTCACTTGGTTAGTGGTCGAGGCTCCTTTACCGGTAGAGGAGCCTACCTTAACATCATTATGCAAAAGTACTTTTTTTTACTTTATTTAATATAAAATTGTGGGGTGCACATCAGGATTAGGTACATAAGTAATCTACGTGCAGGTGGAGTTTGGACCTCCAACTAATCCTCACTTCCCCTGGTTTAGGATCAGGTACCCTTAGTGATGTCATGTGTCCCCCACTCCGGCAGTGTGCTGATCCTTCTCTTGTTAGCACTGCCATAGCTGCATGGACTTGTCATTTTATATTAACCCTTAAGTTAGAACTGGAACAAAAAGGAAACATCTTGCTTCTCAGCTACTGGGGTACAAGACTGGTCAGTCCAGTGTTTAACTGCAATACTTAATTTGGAAACACTATGAAAGAAATAACACGTAACTATGAGTTTAAGGGACAGCTTTCTTTTTATCTCTTGCACATGTTGGCACATCAATGGATTTTTTTGTGCATGTGCTTTCCATTATATTTATTTTACAAAAAAATAAATTTATTACTCTGTGAATAAGAGACCTTGGCAGTAAGATGAAAAGCATTGCAGTAGAGAATATATTTTACAGGGATGGAAATCAAGTCTGTAGAAACTCATGCAAAAGCCATCATTCAGAGTTGAAAAGTATAGAAGGGAATTTTAAAATCTTTTTTCTTTTGCATTTCATCTATAAAGTAGTGAAGTAAAAGCAAAACTTAACGAAGTAAGGGGTAGCAGAAAAAACATATCAAAACTAGTGAAATTGGTCAGGTGTGGTGGCTCATGCCTGTAATCCCAGCACTTTGGGCAGCTGAAGCAGGAGGATTGCTTGAGCTCAGGAGTTTGAAACATAACAAGAGCTCATCTCTACAAATAATAATGAAACTAACTGGGCATGGTGTGCACTTGTGATCCCAGCTACTTGAGAGGCTGAGACTGAATGATTGCCTGAGTCCAGAAGGTCGAAGTTGCAGTGACCCGTGATTGTTTCACTGCACGCCAGCCTGGGCAACAGAATGAGACCTCAACTCAAAAAAAAAAAAAGAAAGAAAGAAAGAAAGGGAAGGAGGGAAGGAGGGGAGGAAGGAAGGAAGGAAGGAAGGAAGGAAGGAAGGAAGGAAGGAAGGAAGGAAAATAAAAGAAACTAGTGAGTTTTAATTTTTTTTTTCTTTAGGTGATTTGGGAAACTGGTCATCCAAGATACATCCATGCTGCTTGTATGCCAACTTGGGGAGAGATTATGGAAACAGGGAGGTAGTAAGAAAAGTTAAAAAACTGTAGAGGATTTTTTTCTGCTTTGTGGGGGCATTAATTCATAATAATCAATGATGCTCTGAAAGTAGTAACCAAGCAGATTTACCCTGTGGGTAGAATAAAGGAAAAATTACACGATGATTTTCAAGGGGAGGGGTATGCATATGGAATCTCTGAGAGCAGAGATATGGTGGTGGCTTCCTGATTTCATCAACATAATTTCCTAATCCCATTTGAGGATCTTTGTTGACTTACAAGTATGGAAACTGAAGGGAAGATGGGTTTCTAAGTGGAATGGAGGAAGTGATGCAAAACTATCATTCCCAGATATGAGCAGCTGGAGAGGGAAAACATAAGTCAGCAGATAAGAGAGAGAAGGAAACACTACACCACAGATGCTGCATGGTAAATGAGAGGGTGTTTACTCAAAGGTAATAAGAGCTATTGTTATGGGTTAAATTGTGTCCCCCCTCCCAAATGTATGTGTTGAAGTCCTAACACCTAGTACCTCAGAATGTGACTGTGTTTGGATATATGATGTTTAAATAAGTGATTAGGTTAAAATGAGTCCATAAAAGTGGACCCTAATCCAATCTCACCGGTGTCCTTATAAGAAGAGGAAATTTGGACACAGAAAGAGACAACTGGGATGCCCACAGAGGAAAGGCCATGTGAGGACATGGGGAAAAGGTGGCCATCTGCAAGCCAAGGAGAGAAGTCTCAGGAGAAATCAAACATGCCTGCAACTTGATTTTGAACTTCCAGCTCCCAGAACTAAGAGATAATACATTTCTGTTGTTTAAGCCACTGGGTCTGTGCTATTTTGTTATGGCCGTCTTAGCATAAATATGTTCTTCACAAAGTAATTTCATTCACAAGAAAATCAAACCCTAATTAGAAGAGTGTAAAGTGGAATGATGGGATAAAAGAGGAAGGAGGAAGAGGATGGTATGTAAATATATCTTAATAAACTTGTTTAGAGAAAAAAATTATAACAGGTTGAATATCTCAAATTAATTTAAAAATATGTAACCATTTAATTTTAATTATAATTATACTTAAAAAATAACAATGTGCTACTAAAGTAAAAACTGATATAACAAATTCTGCTCATTATTAAGGAGGGCAGTCTAAGGAGAGAAAAGGAAAATATATAACTTATCTTATATTAGGAGATTAATGCACACAAGATGTCTGTAGGTAATTTTTCATTATTGCTATACATAGAGAAACACACAGTCTTTTTATTTTAATTTTAATAAAAAATTTCCACTAGAAAAATAGCAGTAAGATTTGTGCTTCCATATCATTATGAAAAAAAGTAACAAGTAAAATTCTAAATACAACTGTGAAATACACTTATTAAATGAAAGAGAATCATAGATTGTGTCTGCAAACAAAACTCAGTTGCTTGCCTTTTTACCATAGTTACATCTGAAGCAACAGGACTCTGAAAGACTGATGCCCAAGGCCTGAGCACTTAAGAACTTAGCAAATTAGAAATAAAAATAAGGTTGTAATTATAGTACCACTAGAAAAAAGAAAGTTCAAAGATAAAAGTATTCAATGATACCAGAGTTCTGCATATAAATAAAAATAAAATGGAAAGATATAATTATCATAAAGTTGTATGCCCAGAAAGCAATATATCTTTAGGGAATGTACAGTAAGTATCTTAGAAATCAAAGAAACTGACAAAACAAAGATACAGATGGGAGACATTTTTGCTTCCTAAAGTATTTGACAGGATAGCTAATCAAATTTGAATATGGAAAATAGTTTAAGAATAACTTTAAGGATCTTTATATGACATATGTATATGTAAAATATATCTGTAGTACAAACACAAAGAATTTATCTTTTTTAATATCCCTGGGAAATTCATTAGAACAAATCAAAACAAACAAAACCAATTTTATACAGGTTAGGTAATCTTTATTTGAAATATTTGAGACCAGAAGTAATTTGATCAGGAATTCTTTTTTGATTTTGATATATTTGCAGGCTGGGTGCAGTGGCTCATACCTGTAATCCCAGGACTTTGGGAGGCCAAGACAAGATGATTGCTTGAGTTCAGGCTTTCAATACCAGTCAAGGCAACTTAGAGATATCTGGTCTCTAAAAAAATAAAAAGTAGCCAGGCATGGTGGCTACTGCACCATGCAGTATCACATAGTTGGGAGGCTGAGTCAAAAGGATCTCCTGGACCCAGGAAGCTGAGATGGTGGTGATCTATGATTGTGACACTGCGCTCCAGCCTGGGTAATAGAGAGAACCCTGAATCAGAAAAAAATAAAAGAAAAGAAAAATAAATATTTACATATATATAAATATGTTGGGGATGGGCCCCAACTCTAAACATGAAATTCATTTATGCTTCATATGCACCTTATACATATAGCTTTCATATAATTTTATATGGTGTTTAAATAATTTTGTTCATGAAACAAAGTTTGTATCAAGTATCTATGTATGAAATTTTCCACTTATGGCATCATATCAGCACTCAAAACGTTTTGGATTTTGGAGAATTTCAGATTTTGAAATTTCCTATCAGGGATGCTTGCCTCAGATTCCAATGAAAAGCTTAATATGCCCTCTAAAGTAAAAACGATATAGTTTACATCAATTTGTGAAAATGTGACTGACCTAGAGTTAATAGAAAAAGAAAAGTTTCAACTTCTAAATACTTTGAAGTAAAGCGAAAACTAAAGACAGAAATACAGTATGTTTCCTATATATAAATCTTCAGTCGTGGACATTCAAAGATGCAAACATGCATTCACATGTCCAATCATGTCCATCTTGCTCTCCATCTCGTATTACTGATGATCCCTCAGCTCTGCCATCTCCCACCTTCTCTCTCCTCCAATTAGTAACTTTTCTTTCCTCCACTCAATGCTAGCCCCTGTATGCTAGCTATTGTACCATCCTATACTACTGTAACATTCAAGGTACTGTACTGTAAGATTAAACATGTTTGTTTTTCTTAATTTTTTGTGTTTATTTTTAATGTATTATTTGTGTGAAAAAGCATTATAAACCTAACACAGTACAGTACTTTGTAGCTGATTGTGTTGGGTCCGTAAGCTCACTTTGTTGGACTTGTAAACAAATTGCACTTGTAAACATGCTCTTGAAATGGAACTCATGCATATGTAGAGGACTTATTGTACTTTAATATCACCATTGGTTGAAGGACAAAGTAAGACAAATTACTGGCTGGAAAATAATCTCATAGAAAATACTCTACATGCCGGGCTCGGTGGCTCAGCCTGTAATCCCACGCCTTTGGGAGGTTAAGGTGAGTGGATTGCCTGAGCCCGCGGGTTCAAGACCCGCCTGGGCAGCGAGATCTCATCTCTACAATAAATCAAAAAATCAGCCGGGCATGGTAATTCCGGCTACTTGGAAGGCTGAGGCGGAAGGATCGCTGGAGCCCAGCAAGTCGAGGCTGCGGTGGCCGGGAGCAGCCACTGCACTCCAGTCTGGGTGACAGAGTGAGACTCCAACTCAAAAAAAAACAAAAAAAGAAAAGAAAAGAAAATACTCTACACAGAAAGGTTTATATGATACAGGCAATATTTTGCATGTAAAAAAGTCAAAATCATAAATTATTTTGTTGAATAAGAGTGCAAGATATTAGAAATGCATTTGAAAATGAAAATATAAGTTTAAATTAAAGACAGTGAATTTAAAAAATAAATTTAAAAAGTTACCCACAAAATAAATAGATTAGTTTATGAACTGATTGTTTGAAAGTACCTACAAAATAATTTAAAAGAGAAAGTATTAAGAATTATGAATTGGATATGACTATTATTTCAGCAAATAATTTTTGAAAACTGAAACCACAAAAATTATTGTAAAAATTTGTAAACTGTCTTATTTTATTTTGTGTTGCTATAAAGGAATATGAGAGGCTGAGTGAAGAAAAGATGTTTGTTTGGCTCACAGTTCTGCAGGTTGTACAAGAAGCATGGCACCAGCATCTCTTTCTAGTGAGGGCCTCAGACTGCTTTTATTCATGATGGGGAACCAGTGGGTGCAAAGATGGCATGGTGAGAGAGGAAGCAAGAGATGGGAGGAGGTGTGAGGCTCTTTTTAACAACCAGCTGTCATGAACTAATAGCATGAGAACACACTCAACCCCACTCCATGTAGGGCAATAATCTACCCATGAAGGTCTTACCCCACACTTCAAACATCTCCCATTATGCCCCACCTCCAGCATTAGAGATCAGATTTCACCATGAGATTTGGAGGGGACAAAAAAACAAAAACAACTATAGTAACAACTTGTTACAAATACACTTGACAATCAATTTTCAGGTATAGTTGAAATCAGTTTTCTAGGAAACAGTAAATTAGCAGGGTAACTTTAAAATATGGAAGGAACTTAGATTAGAACAATAATTATGTATGAAATAAATAATTCACTACAAAACTTTTTCCCACCAAAGGTGCCTGTCAAGAAATGTTCATAGCTAATTTCTGTCAAAGAGATTGTAAGCCATAATGTATATTTAATTTAATTTATTTTTTTATTTTATAGTTTATTGTATGAAGCAGACATATCTGACAAATCACTGACGCCCAAAATAAAAACTCATTTAACTTTTAAAAAAAAATTTATACAAATGGTAAACATTTAAGAGTATTAGGCTTGAAATATTAGCATGTTAATAGAAAATTGATTATGTTCAATTTTTTGATGACATATTGGGTTAAACAAAGTTAAACTGATAACTTGCAGAATTTCTCTAATTTTTAAATTTGGTAAATTGCATAACAGTAGCTCTAAAAGTTAATACCAATCATTTCCCTCATCTATTTTTACTAGGAATACATTATCCTTGAGCAACCATTATCTTAAGCAAATAAATTGTTAACTGAAATTCAATTTGAATATCTGAATTCAATTACGTTTCACAAAAATTTGGTATAATATACCTTGAAATTTTTTTTCTAATTAAGACAAAAATCACACATGGATAAAATTATTGTGATTTTTATAATATGTGATTGTCTACCTGAAAACCTGAGGAAATCAGCTTACACATTTTTATAACTAAAATAATTCAATAAATAGTGTGGTTAAAATATTACATTGCCAACTACAAACTATTATCTTAATATAAATTTCACAGGAAATATGTATAAGTCAAATTATAAAATTTTATAGAGGTATTGAAGAAAGTATTTGAGCCAATGGGGAAGCATGCCATATTCCTGTATTCAAGAAAGCAGTATTTTAATGTGGCTATTATTTCTAGAAAGTAATTTATTAATTCATGTTAAATTAAAAAAGAATATATATATATATATATATATATATATATACACGTATTTACCATGACGAAATTGTACTATAGGTAATCTGAAAGAAAAGAATGTTGAATAGGGAATAAAATGAGGAGAATTTTACCTTACTTATTCGGAACAATGCTATAGAACTATAGTAATTGAAATCTGTGGTACTGATAGATCAGAAGTCAAGAAGTAGAGCCCAATTATGTGCGAGAATTTATAATGTAATAACTTGCCATGACAAATTATTTGTAAGAGATGTTTTATTCAATAAATGTTGCAATAGTAAAAATAGTTATTGTGCCTCTTATATTGCCCCGATATAACTTAATATACTGAATATATAAATATAAAATATAAGAATGTTTTTAGATCTATATTAAACATTCTATTAGAGGGAAGGTCTTTCAATGAATCTTCTTAACGTCAGATCATGTAATGAGGAATTAATGCTTTGAGATTTCTCTACATTAAAAAAATTATGATAATCAGCAAAGTGGAGGTAAAAAATTCTTGCAATATATGTCAGGAACTTTTACAGATCAGTAACAAAAGATAAATCCAAAACTGAAAGCAGAAATAAATACAAATCAGTGTAATATAGATTATGCTGCAGTAATAAACAGCTTCCAGGTCCCAGTATAGTTAAAGAGTAAAAGCTTATTTTGACAGGTACCACATGTCTAGTAATGGCAGAACATGAAAATCTGCTTATTATCAACACTCAGGAACTCACGGTTACAGAGGCTCTAGCTGACCCACAATCCCACGACCATCAGGGCAGCAGGAAAGCAATGTGGTAAATCATACAATGGCTGTTAAAGCAGAGACTGCCCAGTAGTGATGTGTTTCTTCTGCTCAGAGTTCATTGGCTGAAGTACAACACAAGGCCAAGCCTAACTCTCAAGATGTCAGTGAGTACCATCCTACCACATGCCAGGAAGGACTACACTATTTCTAAACAGCTCTAATGACCATCACAAGAGCAGTACAGGCAATTGGAAAACAGCCCATGAATGTAAGAAAAAAGTGTTTGACCTAATTGAAAATCAAAGTAATGCAAGTTAATCAAAAATTAATGTTTAATTTTTAGGTTGAAGATTGTAAAAATAAAGCTAAAATCCAAGTTAGGGAAATATTGATATGTACAATTATTATGTTTTCTGATGTGTGGTGGAAATGCAAATAGATACAATCTTTTGATAGGCCATTCTTATATATGTGTGTGTGTATAATATGTATAATATATGTATATAATATATGTATATATGTATATATAATATATATGTATATTCTACATATGCCTTTTAATGTGAAAAAAATAATTAGGGCAAAAAGAACGAACAAAGGTGTTTTGTTCCATCTTTTTAAAAATCAATAAAGAAACAAAAATAACCAAGATGTTTAGGAGATTTGATAAATTATGATCTAGCCATCTAAAGAAAATTATGAATGCATTAAAATAATACTATAGGTCTTCATTTATTGAGATAATGATGATGGCATGTAATTTTTATAAACATTTAAACAATCTTGTAACCACATTTAGGCTACAACTGTTGACACTAAAAATAAAACAGATTTTTATTTTATTATTTTAAAATGTCAATGCGTTTTTATATTTAGTATTACTATATCATGAATTCATGTCATAATTAATATAATATTAGCAGAAATAAGCATTCAGTGCAATTGAACACTCCTATTTGATGTCTTTGGAGTTCTCTGTCAATGCGCTCTCCGACATAATTATTGACATTTATTATCATGATCAAAAATTTCACTACATAGACTACAGACACAAAGAAAATTGGTTTCTTTGTTTTCTTTTCCTTTTTTTTGATATTACTTATGAATTTCAAATATAATATGTCCACCATTTTACTACCCAAGCTGTTTCTCCATATTTTGTCTTATTTCTAATTATGGCTCCTCTATCCATCCAGTTGCTTGATCCAGATATTTGGGTTTTGTTCATGACACTTTCTTCTGTCTTAACCCTGACAGTGATTCTACTTTCTCAATGTAATTGAATTTTTCCATTTCTCTCACCTATTCTGCAATACCACCTTCTTATTTGTACTTGTGCAACACCTGGGTTCCCAGTTTCCAGTCTTGCTCCCTGTTGCCATCCAATTTTCAACCAGTGGTCAAGGTGAGCTTTTTAAAATATAAATGTAGTCATGACTTCTGCTCAGAACAATTTGGACCCTTCCTAATTCACTAAGGAATGCTAATGTTTAACAAGATCTACATGATTTCCCTTCCTAGCTTTTAGGCATGCTACTATCTCTCTTACTCATTACTGTTCCTCATCCCACACACATTCTCATCTCAGATTTTTCACATATTCTATAAGCTCTTGCTCGGAAATTCTTTCCACTGTACTTATTGTTACCTAAAGCCTCTTTCTTTCTTTCTTTCTTTCTTTCTTTCTTTCTTTCTTTCTTTCTTTCTTTCTTTCTTTCTTTCTTCCTTTCTTTCTTTCTTCCTTCCTTCCTTCCTTCCTTCCTTCCTTCCTTTCTCTTTCTCTCTTTCCTTTTCTTCCTTCCTTCCTTCCTTCCTTCCTTCCTTCCTTCCTTCCTTCCTTCCTTTCTTTCTTTCTTTCTTCCTTCCTTTCTTTCTTTCTTCCTTTTTTCCTAGATACCAGGTTAAATATTATTTTTGCAAAATATTATTTCTTGAATTCTTGAAACTAAATTACTGTCTATCATTCAAAAACTAGAGTAAATATTTATTGGTAGATGAAATTGAGATCCAACTTGTTGAGTATATTTGTAAAAAGCATGTAGCAGTTTCACCTGAACTCTAGACCTATACTGCATAGCAAGTACATATGCATGTATTAAGGGATGTTTAAGACAGGTTTACTGAGCCACTGTCACAACATTTGTGAAGGAAAAGAGACATGAGTATTAAGGGGAGTTCTGAGGAATTCCATATGGGTAACTGGCTATAAATTTTTATAAAATAGAGTTTACAAATTACTGACTGGTTGACTTGCTATCAACACTGAATGCAGTGTATAGTTTATTTAAAAATACATATTTTGTTAACATCTAAAATGAAATGTGTGTAACTACAATTAGCTATCACAGGTCTCTATAAATCACATCTCACTAACTTTTTAGGTAAGAAAACATAGTAGATTTAAGATTCCTTATCTTTATTAAGAGATTTTCACTAATTCCTTCAAGATATAATAATTAGAGAATTATGGGACACAGGTAACAGTAACTAAGAATATGGAAAATGGTTGAAATAGTGTGCCTGATTTTAATAGTCATTCTTCAAAGATGTGTTTTTGGCATGCTACAGAAATATATTTGCTACTTTATCACTAGCTTAGATGAGACACTGAGAGTGGCCTCATCACATTTTGTTGTTCCAAACTGCAAAGGATGGTTGTTGGGTTGAATAACTGAATTAAGATATAACATTTAAATCATAAAAATGGCCAGATTTCCAAAGGATTAAATATAAGACCATGTAATTTGTTTCCAACACTTATGTCAGAAGTACTTTCAATATGAATCCATAAAATTGGATAGGTTAAGAGCAGCATGCTATTCAGAATAAGTTAGTCAGTAATCCTACTCTGCACTGCTTAGACTTAAATATGACATGCTGTTCTAAGTTTGGTATTCTAAAATAAAGAATAAATGGTACTCAGAGACTAAGCCAGGAGATAAAATCCACTATTATCAGAAAGTTTCTCAAAATCTACTCCTATGAAGAAGAATGCATGTAACTGGAAATTTACCCTAAAAAAGAGAAGACTCCGGGGGAAAATGTAGCAATCTTCAAATACCCTTGAAGGTACTACCTGATGATGGAAGTGATGTGCTCTGTAAAGTCTATGTGGTCCATTTAACGCTCATGGGTGGGATACAGAGAGGCATTTCTGCCCACTGCAAATTGGTGACAATGATTTAGATTGCTGTCTTTAACTTAATTATGTGTATTAAAATTAATTTCCATCAATGTTAAAACAGCTTACCTACTATAATATAAAAGCAAAAGGCCATATTCACTTATGAATTCAATGCAATACAAAATATGAGTAATCATTCACAAAAGGAAAATTTTTGCAGGAGGTTCATAGATAAGTTAGGAATTATACTCATTGGCTTAGTCAAAATAAATTTGTATTGCAATAGTGTCCCATAAATTTATTATCAGAAGACTGCAACATCAAATATATGCAGAAACTTCACTAAAGTTTTTGATATATTTTCCTATAGTTTTAAAACTGGAATAAATCAATTATGTATTAATTAGCTTTAAGGTAACACTATTTTTGAGCTTAAGATTTCATAGGTGCAGAAATGAAATTGATTTCAAAACTCAATACTTCTTAACACTTGTATTTTTCAATTATATGATACTGTTGTTATTGAGTGTTGCTTAATTAGAATAAATTATTTTGCTGATGAAGCATGAATTAAATCAATTTAATCATTTAAAAATGAAATGACATTATGTTGTTGCAAGCCTTTTATACATATATATTTATTTCTTTTCTGTCTCTGTCTCTCTCATATTATAATAATGTTTGTATAGATATAATTCACCACCTGCTTGTTTGTAATATGCAGATAAATATTTCAGGACTTCAAAATACATTTTTTAAAAAAAGTATAAAAATATAGCTGATAGAAGCTTTAGCACTCATCTAGAACTTCACAATTTATGAACATAACTCATCCTGACGTAGAGTAGTTCTGGTTCCTCTTTATTGTGAAATTTCTTGAAAATATTCATGCTGATTATTTCATTGTGGTGTTCTAGAGCTAGAAACAGTGCTACTGGTATTTATTTAAGAATAATTATCATTTCAGATAGAAAATAAACCTATATTTACATGTAAAACAAACATAATTCTCAGGTACTTAGAAGAGCTAATTACGTATGTGGGCACCAAAAGCTTTTCAGTGAAATGTATGCAAATTTACCCAAAGAGTGTAAGGTTGAACATGTCTACACTCCGGGAATATTAATCAGCAATCTTTCAGTCTGCAAGACACATTTCTACCTAACAAAACACAAATAGAAATCTAAAACAAGACAACAATTAGACAGGAAGAAGGCAGAAGTTTTTCATTTTATTCCAATTTCTGTGTTCTCTTCACCCAGACCTGGGCATTTGTTAACCAGAAACTTCACTACAGTTTACTCACTACCATGTTACAGCATTTTGGCAGATCAACTTCAACCACCTGCTGTCATCACTACTCTTCTTTCTCCGGTTTCCACAAATCCAGTCTAATTAGGAGAAGAGTGTAGCGGTTCTACTGGAGAGGAGGTAGTGTAGATGCAAAGAACTTCAGGACCTGTAGTTGTTCATTTGCCCCCCGCCATGTACTTTTGGTGAGTTAAGATATATGAACTATTGAAAATTGCTTAGGGATATTTCCCCCTCCATATAGTGTTTGATAAAATTTAGGAAAGGCAATTTTTATGCCTAGGGAACCACACAAGATAATATGCTTTAGATACAATGCATTTAACTAAGAACTTAACAGATCAAATTTCCTTCTAACTTAACATCTTAGGGTCAAATTATATTTGAGATGTATAAAAGGAAATCTATCTGCACTGTACATTCATAAGTGCTGGAGTAATATAGGGGATAGAGAAGGTGCTCAGAAAAAAAAAGAAATTTTAAAACATTGTAGATGGATTGCATACATGTTACTATATCAGGACTGACTGCAAAAATACAGTTATTGAGGAACCTTTGATACATTTCTTCAAACAACTAAAAATGCAATTATTCTTTATGCACAGGGACAGGATCTTTTGATAAAAATGATTTGCTTCAGTAAACAGATGAAAAATAAGAAGTCATCTGCTTCACTGACACCCAATTTTATTTTGCTGAGAAAATTTATAAAACCTAAGGCCATCTCTTTCCTTTGTCACATAGGATGCAGTTTCTGCTCTTCTACCTGAGGTCAAAAAATGTTTTTGTTGTTGTTGGTTTTCCAGTTCTCAGAAAGTCCAACAATCTCCGCCAAGCGTTTTTCAAGTAATGTTGCTTTCAATATCACTTTATCTACAGATTATTTCCTTAATCGATCTGTCTATCTCTATCTATCTATCTATCTATCTATCTATCTATCTATCTATCTATCTATCTATCTACCTATCTAAAATCTTCCTTAATCTACAAATAAAACATGCATGCAGTTGCTAATGTCTTCTGTTTCTCATTTCAGCTTTTAAATATGCATTCTGCTCTCACTCTATTCACTTTTGCACTGCCATTAGTTGCCAAGTCTACTCGATTCTGACTTTCATGCTCATTTCTTCATTGTTCAAGTCAATTCTACCTTTTTTGGAAAATGTTTAGTATCCCTTAATCCTTAAATTTCAGTAGTTATGACAATCAGAAAACACTCCATATATTTCCAAATACCCCTTGATAGGATGGAATCATCCTTATTGTAAATTTTTGTTCTTTCAAGGCTGTTCTCTTTAAGGTTCTCAGAATCATTCTAATTGTAAACACCAGTAGAAATTTATTTGCATGCAAGCCTTTCATGCTGAATTGCAAATAATTAAGCTCATTCTCCTCTTAAAAACTTTGCATTTCCTTCTATTCTACAGTGGTGCATTCACCAGTTTCTCCTAAAATTTCTGTGATTTTTCTCTGCCCTTTTTTCTTGATATGCCCTTTAAGTATCAATGTTTCCCAGAGTTATGTCCTTTTTAAAATTTTTTTTTCAAAGTTATGTTCTTAATCCACTGCATGTAACACTCTACTCCAGTGTTACATATCTTTGAGAATTTGTCGATAGCTATGACCTTTCTGTCCCAAGAAGGTGGTTAAGTGGATGGTAACATGCATATCACACAAGCACAGGGAAGTATATGTACATTTTAAAGAACTTATGAATTCTTTTTTTAATGTGGTCTTTTTTTATTATAAAAATGTGGGGTACAATTCAGGTTTAGGTATACAAATGTTAAAGATGCAGGTACCCTTGTGATGAGGTTTGTCCCTTCCCCCCCCAGTAGTTTTCATCAACTGCCAATCCCACCCCCCGGGAAACTTCTGAATTCTTGATGCCCACTCATGGACTGTTGAGTAAGAACCCCTGTTCATCTACTCTCTTTAACTAGGTTTATTTTGATCACCTCTGAGTTTCTATTATTTTTCTCCATGTTTACTACAAAAAGCTCCCAACAGCCCCTGCTTCTAGCTTTGCTCCTGCAAATGCATCCTCTATTCAGCTGTCAGAATTATTTTTCTAATATGGAAATCAAATTGCAAAATCTAAGGTTCACAATATCATGAATGCTTCTCATGATCTGTCTGTACCGAACTTTCCTTGTCACCTCCTGTAAATATTTTTCACAGGGTGCTTGCAATGGACCAGATACTATATTAATAATTTCACTTTGCTTCTCTTAAAAACATTGCATCTTTTTTTAAAAAAGTATTGCTAGGATATTTGGAATTCTTTGTGGAAACTATGAAATCTAGGAGCTTAAGAGAAATATGGAAAGAATGTAATATTGAAGGAAAAGTTTTCTGGAAAATTTGGATCTTCATAATTATTAAATAGGATTAATAGATTATAGGGTTTGGGTTATTTAACATTTATGCCCAAACATTTTAAGTATTTTAAGTGAATATTTGAAAGTAAATGAAATGGGCTGAGTAGAAGAATAATGATTGGAAGATGGACTCTTATGACAAGGGTATAAGGTTAACTGGTATTAAGGACAGTAGCATAACAGAAACCATCCGTAGAGAAGCTGGGTTAATTATGCCCAGATAAAGCAGCCCTTGCTCTTGATTGCCACAGAATGAATGGTTTGACTCAACTCATGTTCCTGTTATCGTTTTCAAGTCGATGACCTTCTCATTGTTCTCATCAGGATTGCATAGTCTGTTCAAGTGTAGATCGTATAGAGGAGAGTGCTGTGTGATAACTGTGTAGATTGAATCTGTATTCAGGAGATGGGGTAATAAATAGTAGTCTTGGGATATATTTGTATTTCTTTCATATTTGTCATCGTATATAACTGATAAATGATTTTTAACTCAAAGTAGCAAAGTCATTTTTACAAAGCAATATATACTTTTGTTTTCCTGCCTTTTCACTGGCATCTAGTGAAACTTTTTTTCCCTCAAATTTTTTGTCAATGGCTTTTTGAAAAGTAATAAAATCTGAAACTAAGGGTTTCACAAATACTATGTTCTCAAATTGTTTTCCATCTAAAAAAACATCAGGCAATTTGTTTTCAGCACTACCCATTTCAGGATAAAAAGAACAGCATTGTATTTGCTAAGGGAAAAGTGGATTGCAAACAAGTACTTATGACTTGCCTGTGGCCATTTTATACACTGCCTTGGAATCATTTAAAATAACCAGTTTTACACTCCTCCTGTGAAAACATGCAGGCAGTTTGATAAGATAAAATATTAAAGATGCAGGTTTGTTTCTATTTAACCTTATATTTTTTTGTAATAGTAACACATATAGTTTGTGGTGACATATCTCTATTTTCCTTAAATTTTTCTTGAGGGAGTAATCTATATGTCATATCTGCAAAGTATAATGGGTTCATAAATTCTAGTTTACAGTCAATTTCACATGGAACCATTTCTAGGTTTAATCAACCTCTTAGATGGTCTTGACAAGCTTCAGTTATTCTGTTATTTCTATTGTTTGGCAACAGAGTGCTATTTTAGGATTAAGTGAAAATGCAATGTGAGCAACTCACTGTAGAATCACTTTTTTTAATCAGCCTTCACATTGATCACAGTTTTAAAAGATAATATTTTCAGTTAAATTTTTCATAAGGAGAAATTTAGAGACCCACTTGCTTTACAAATAACAAGAATTTCACATAAATCACAGTTGATAGTATAATTTTCTCCTGAAATGTAGATCCTTTAAAATGCCAAATGACTCTTATCAATATTAGTTTTATTGCCGAAGTGGCACTGCATCTTCCAGTTATCTGATTAGTCAAAAGAGCAAATGCATTCCAAGGGCACCACTGTTGAAAAACGGTGGCAATTACAGAATAATTGGAGCACGTCAAGATAACCTAGATAGCTGAAGAGAAGTATATGATAACCTTTACACATACAGTGTTTGGAATCAGGAAGACAGAGGGTTATTGAGTGCCTCTGCATACTATTGCTTCAACTCCAAGTCTTATTCCAAACATGTTGATCAGTCATGGTTGTGCTCCTACACCACAGTAGAGTCGGTCCGAAAGACAGTCGTTAACATCTGTCAACATCTGTCAGCTGTGGAGCTGGGTAATGAGAGTAAGGGAAATGCCCAAGTGAACATAGCAGCAAAACAACCCTGCATAGAGGCAAAAACACAGAAAAACAACATACTGTGAACTTTTTGACATGATTTCGAGACCACAGTTAAATTTCATTGAATGATAATTAAACCACTTAGAGGAAACTTTTTTCATGTTACTTTGGGAACATTAGGAGATAAACATTTTAAATAATTTATTAAATCTTAAATCAGTTTGTGAAGTGGCAGTCCATGAATAGTCAATTTCAAAGTGTTTAAAAAGAAGCATTAGTAGATAACATTTAAAACCTGGGTATTAAAAAAATGGAAAAAGCCGGGCTCGGTGGCTCAGCCTGTAATCCCACGCCTTTGGGAGGCTGAGGTGAGTGGATTGCCTGAGCCCGCAGGTTCGAGACCCACCTAGGCAGCGAGACCTCATCTCTACAATAAATCAAAAAATTAGCCGGGCGTGGTAGCGCATGCCTGTAATTCTGGCTACTTGGAAGGCTGAGGCGGGAAGATCGCTGGAGCCCAGCAGGTGGAGGCTGCGGTGACCGGGAGCGGCCACTGCACTCCAGTCTGGGCGACAGAGTGAGACTCCAACTCAAAAAAAAAAAAAAAACTGGTAAAGAGGGTACACTGGTCATCTATAGCCTAAGGTTATTAATCAGTTGGTGCAAAACAGCAACAGGTTCCTTTAGATAGGCATGTTTATCCAAGTCTCCACTACTCCCTATTGTTCACTGACAGTAAGGCCCAGTGTCAGTTACCACTTAACGTAAGTCTTGCAATGCTTTTTAAAATTTTAACCTGGCATTATATTCAGTATTGTTACCTGCATTGCCTCTGAAGACCTGAGGTTTACAGTTCTGCTCTAGATAAAACTGATTTGAAATTATATGTCTTACATAACTTATCCCCAGAAGTGTCTACTTTAGATACTAGAAATCTAAAGATAAAACAATCTGGCACGGAATATGAGAATTGCATTGATTTAAGAAAAAAAAAAGCTGAAAGTCAATGAAATGAGGTTTAGTATCTAGGGACTCAGACCAAGAAACAGAGAGTGGGGAGGGGCACTTTTGAAATAGGAAGACCAAGCCAACTGTGCAGGTGTGATTGCCGCTAGTGAGTTCCTACATATGTCACCAAAGAGATTCAAGCTTTGCCACAGGGAACAGGCTAAATAGCTGTGTGTCTAAATGACTGTGCTTTAAAAACGGCTGGCAAGCGTTTGCCAGGCAGAAGCCAGGAATCTTACACTAATGTGACCATTTACTGTGGTAAACAGGCCAACCTCACCACTTACCGACATTTTAGCATAAGTGATAGCCTTACGTTTTAATTTATTTTCAAATGTTCTTGTCATAGAAAAGAAAAACACAAAGCTTTAGCATTATAAAACATAATTTCACAAAACCAAACCTGTCATCCAAAGCAAAAACACTTTCCCTTTTGCAATAACCATACAAAATTAAGATCATCTTGAATAAAATATAACAAATAAAAATATGTTTTTGATAATGGACTGATGCTGAAACTTTAGGTATAATGCATGTCCCACTTGGCTGGGAAGTTTTTAGTGAAAATGCCTTTTCTTCAGCTATATGATTTGAACAAAATTATTCACCTGCCTTAGTTTCATTTTTCTTATGTAAAGTGTTATCATTAGAACATAGTTTTCTTAGACTGTCTTGACAAACTATGGCTCATGGACCAAACTCCATAAGTTGTTTTTATTATAGATAGTTTTTTTAGATATGCAGTTTTAAAAGATTTATTGTATATATTTAAGATGTATAACATGATGTTTTGCTATACATATACATAGTGAGATGGTTACTACCATCAAGTAAATTAACAGAGCTAACATCTCACATGGTTACTTTTCTTTTCTAGTAGTACAAGATTTAATACATTGACATCAGTCTTGTTGTTATATCTTTAGACTTATTCATCTGAGATAACAGTATTTTTGTGTTCTTTGACCTATATTTTTCTATTCCCTCCCATCCCACTTTTCTATCTTTCTATAGTTCTTTTTTCTTATCTTTTTTTAAAATCTCACACGAGTGAAATTATGCAGCATTTTTCTTTCTCTGTCTGGCTTTACTTCACTTAGCATAATGCCCTCTAGATTCTTCCATGGTATATAGCAAACAGCTGCACTATATTCCATTGTGTGTGTGTGTGTGTGTGTGTGTGCGTACCACAATTTCTTTATCCATTCATTCAAGACAGACACTTAGGTTGTTCCCTATTTTGGGTATTGTGAATAACACTGCAGTAAATATGGGAGTACACATACCTTTATGAGGTAATTTCATTTCCTTCGGATATATACCCAGAGGAGGAATTGCTGGATCATATGGTAGTTTTATTTTCAGTTTTTTTAGGAACCTCTTAGTGTCTTTCACAATGGCTGCACCAATATACCTTCTAACTAAAACTGTATAAGGATTTCCTTATCCACACCCTCATTACATTTGCTCTCTTGTATTTCTTATAACAGTCATCTTTGTTAGAACATAACCATAACCATTTGTTTATGTATTGCCTATGGAAGCTTTCTGTGATGACACAGTTGAGTAGTTCTGAGAGACCATATGGTCTGAAAAGTCCAAAATTTTTACTATGTGACCCTTTATGGAAAATTTATGACTCATTCCTTAAATCTTCAACTAATTTTTATGAGCTAATTAAAACAAAGCAAGCCCATGTTAATCGGTTCAAAACTATTTGGATCCATGTTATGATACATTGTTTCTAATCTTGATGTTGGAATTTATTCTCTAAAATCAATTAGAAAGGAGGATAATAAGAGACCTGATACTTTTTAAATGCATTACAATTTTTGACGTGATGACGATAATAACATGTGTTATGTTTCTACTAAGCATCTTTCTGGAAATAGAAACATAATGTTCAACAGATTCCATGGTGACAGATTCATCATTTTAAATCAAGCTAAAACCATAGTAAAAATCTCGATAAATATATTTTGGTTCCTTCCAGATACTCAGGCTTCAACCATGGTAACTGCCAGCAGGTGATTAAAGGTGTTGCATTAAAGGAGGGGGTTCTCAAACTTTAGCTGGGTTAAGATGACCAGAAAGCCTGTAAAGAGACAGATTCCCAGGCTCCACCCTCAGAATTTCTGGTTCATTGGAGCCAAGGGAGAGGCAGAATTATGTATTTCCAATA
Organism: Carlito syrichta; assembly: GCF_000164805.1. Classification (NCBI taxonomy): domain Eukaryota; kingdom Metazoa; phylum Chordata; class Mammalia; order Primates; family Tarsiidae; genus Carlito; species Carlito syrichta. The sequence continues at coordinate 1,256,585 of NW_007259741.1, forward strand.
AGTTCCCAGGTTGTAATGATTCAGCTGCTTGATCAAGAAACCACACTTGATCATCACAACCTTAAGGTATTTACTCAGTGATAAGAAAGTGAGTGGTGTCCTATTTGGCATATTCTTTTGCTCATACTGTTGCAAGAATAACTTTAGATGACAAATAGATTAATCTTTTAAACAAAGTAAATAAACATTAAGACAATAACAAAGACATGAATCTGAACCCTGGCTCTTCCATGTAGGCATGAAGTCAATTAAAATGCAAGAATTTTAACAATTAAATAAAGGATGGAGATGAATTTGTGCCTTTCTTACATTGTTGTTATGAAGTATTGATAACTTAGTAATCTGAAAAATTACTGTTGAAATGTAAGACATTTACAAAAATTTTAAGAGTATTATTAGCTTGTTTTTAGAACAATCATTCATCAGTGGACATGGGTTAATTTCACTGACACCTATCCAGAATGTGTACTTCATCTTATCCTCAATATATTTTTTATAACTGGTGTTATTTACATTGTAAGAATCTTTTATGTACTTCTTCAGAACACATTCCATCATAAAAATAATAAACTATTCATTGAAAATGAGACATTATACCAGACACCTTAAATGTGTGACATGTATCTTCCATTTTCTTCTCTCCATATTCACTGTTTACTGCTGTTTTCTGCTATGGGAGACTGACATACATGGATTGCATCAACAAGTTTCTGTGGCCTCTGGCTTCCTGTTGGGTTCAGCCAATTACAATCCCAACAGGAGATCAGAAGGTGAGAAGAGAATGGAGAATGAAGTGAGGATATCTATTTCCCTGCTTCTTCGCTGTGAGGTTCCCTTAGAATGTATTTCATCAATATCACTTTCCTATTATAGTAGCCTGCTCTACACAGCTCCCTCTCCTTCTGCTAACCTCTGTTCCTTTTGCCTTCAAACGTGATGGAGATACAGTTTGATGCTGCTAGCTCCACGTGGAGAATCATTTGTACCGCCCCGTGCAATACTCTAATCTTTATAAGTAGCTCTTTTGTAAATTAGCTCTTTTTAAATTATTGCAACCTCACTGGAACTTGCTGAGATCCTTAATAACATCCTCTCAGTAAATAGTTTTCCATTTTACAGATGAGGAAAATAAATCTCCAAAAAATGGCAGTGTCCAGATTCAAAATCAGTCCTAACTCTCAAGTGTGCAGTCTTTCTGCTACCAAATGTTCTCAAATGTGAGCAAATAGAAAATTACTTGGAGAGTTTGTAAAACGTACTGAATAGTAAGCTTCATTATCGAAAATTCTGATCCTAGGATAAGTTTTAGAAATCTGCATTTTAACAACAGCACAATTTTCTCTGGAAAAATAATGTAAGTAGTACTAATTCTTATAATGTTCTTATAATAATTTTATAATGATTAATATTAATGCAGACTTTCTCTGATTTATGATGGTTCAAGTTACATTATTTTTTGACTCTACAAAGGTATGAAAGCAATATGCATGGAGAAGAAACTGTACCTCCAGTACCCGTACAACCACTTTGTTTTTGTTTTTTTATATTCAGTACACTATTCGACAAATTACATAAATTAATCTTCATTTTAGTATAAAATAGGCTTTGTATTTGATCATCTTGACTAATTGTAGGGTAATGTCAGTGTTCTGACCATGTTTAAGTTAGACTAGGCTAAGCTATGGTGTTTGGTAGGATAGCTGAATTAAATGCACGTTTTACTTAGCAATATTTTCAACTTACATTGGGGTTATTGGAATATGAATTGAGGAGCATCTGTATATTATTTACCAATGATAACAAATTATTAGAATATGGACATATCATAATAAAGTCACACTAATGTTAATAATAGTACCTCTACAAGTACCATAATTAATTAACATTTGTTATCTTCCCTGTTAGTTAGCATCATAATAATTGTAATAAGGGGAAAAAATCACCATTTTTAGTCTCCTTTTACAGATGACAAAAATAATGAATGGAGAGCTTAAGGAACTTGACTAAGATTACATACCTTAGTTCAGTGGCTCAGGTCTCTGACACAAACCCATGCTCTTGAACACCTCACTATAACAGCTCTTGGTGAGCTGTGGCATACTACCCATAGGTTCCAACTTCGTTGCTCTATTTTCTCATCTTATCACATTTCTCTAGTTAATCATTAAAAGGGATGATTCTACCATGATTATGGTTTTAATATTTCTAATTTATCTTCTTATTCCAAGGGCTATGAAGTGAATGATACCACCTGTTTTTGTTTCTTTATTCATTAGTCTTAAGGGACAGAGTTTCATCACTTCTGGGCTTTTTGGAATTTATAAAAAAAGATAACCATAAACAATGAAGCTAATTTCTTAATGTCTGAATGTAGTAGCTATGCAAAAATATATGTCCAGTAGAAAATACATAGGTATTCTTTCAACTGCTTATGTACAAAGAATCCCAGCTAGTTTTCCTCCGTTTTTAAATATCATATTAAACATCACAACATTGCCTTCAGGTGATAATCACAGTTTAATTTTATATTTCTGATTCTCCACAGTAGTATTTTCTTAAAACTCTAGAATACCATTCTTTAATAAAATCCCTGTTAAAACTATTTGTGTTGTTGAAAATATTCTGTCTACCTAATACAGTAGGAACTATCCACATGTGACTATAGAGCACTTGAAATATGACTTAGTGCAAGTTAAGACATGAATTGTAATGCTTTTTAATTTTACTTAATTTAAACTTAAATAGTTATATGAATGGTTGCCATCTTGTTGGACAGCACAGTTATATGATCACCTTAAAAAGCATTCTTTTGTCATTTCTTCTTTGTTTGACATATTTTCCAACTATCTTAAATCTAATTGTGTTATCTTAAAACTTGAAAGTTAAAACCTGAAAACGACCTGACCGCAAACCAGCCAAAGTGGGGAACAAAAGGAGGCCCAAACTCTACGTGGACAATGTCCACTTGTATACGTAATCCTGAATTATACTCCACATCTTTAAAATAAAATATTTTTTTAGAAAAACTTGGAAAGTGGTTAAGATATTTAAGTTCCTAAAAGATTTAGGTCTTTTTCGTTGTTGCCTTCTATTGTAGTTTTAATTTAATTCATTTTATTAAAAATATAGTTGCATTTGTATATTTTGGTTTGATGATTTAATCTTTTTTTTTCCTGTGTTACATTGTTCACAATTACAGTTTTTTCACCTTGGAACTTACATCTCTGTAGCTGTGATGGGTTGTCAGACTGCTTCCAATGTTTGAATGGTCCCTCATCAATGGCATTTACCTATAAGAATACAATCCAGTGTGTCTTCTATAAATCTTTAATCAAGTATATAACTTGTTGTGGAGTTTTAATAAACTTGTAAATAGGAAATTTAAAGCCATCATTTTGCACTGTTTTAATCCATAAAACATAGAAAGGTAGTTGTTATTTTATCCATCTGCAGCAAAATTGAGTAATTTTAACAAGCCTTGGAATAAATACGTTGAATATGATACACATTGTTCAGTTGAGTGTGACATCCAACTTCATGAATAAAAAAAGGTTCTATTTATCATGCAGTGATAGTCACACACATTATATTTATCATGCTTGTAAGGGGACAAGTTATTTTCTGAAACTCTGTTGTGTTAATTCACATGAATTATATAATATAAAGTGATTACAATCCTGTTAAGTGTGTAAGTAAACTGTGTCAGCTTTGTCTTTATACTAATCTATATGTTGACTAGAATTGTCTTTATACTAATCTATATGTTGACTGGAATTTTATTTTAATGTGTTGATATATTTATTGTGTTTTTATAATTGTTTTCATCTGGAAGAAGCAAACTTATTAATTCTGTCATGCTTGTAAATAAATTAAAATATACTTACAATATGTGAATCTTAAATTTTTCAAGCTGAACAAAAAACAAAATTAATGCAGTTGACTCATCTAACAGACTTGGAGGCAGTTATTATTTTAAGAGACTGTGTTACTTCTACATTCTTTATAAAAGGGAACATTCAAGGAAGAGAGAAAAAAATATTTATATATATATCACTAAGAGAAATGTGAAGTATTTGACTTAATAGTGTCCCTCTGCTACATTTCCACTAAAATCCCTATTAAAACACATCCCTAAGGAGAAAGAACTCACATGGTGACTGTTTGAACTGGCATTCCATCCATTTTAAGAATCAGAGATCTTTTTGCTGCCTACATGGCCATCAGAAGTAGTCTGAAAAGCCCGATCACAGAAATTCTAACGGCAACCTTATACAGTTACTTCTGATAGCATCCCCATTTTATAGGTGGAGAAGTGAGCACAGAGCTGTATGCTCAAATTTCAACAGGGAATAAAAAGTAGAGTCAAGATTTGGACTGGTCCTGATCTTGAGTTCACACTCTTAACCACAACAGTATGTGAACACCTGAGCCCCTGCCTCGGCTGAGACTAATAAAAGGAGATAGGTTTGTAAGCACTTAAACACAAAGAAGTAACTGGTTTTGCATCAGAATCATGTAAACTGACATAAAAGAATAAAAATTACTAATTCTATAAATGATTGGAAAAATCAGCTGGAAACTATTGTTTTAGTTGGTGATTGCTTACCCTCAGTGGCTTTCAGCACAATCCATGGTTCCTAGAAGATACTACATAATAATTGCATGCTTGAACAAATAAATTAATCAAATAATCAGTGAATTGATTGATTAGTGAATGAAAGACTTACATAAAATCATAATCAGAGTGTTGAAAGAATCTTGAAATATTTTATGGAAACTAGTAATCTTAGACTTGGAAGACAAAGATAGTTTTCTTCCTAGTAATAATCCTTAAGATAATTGAAGATAGGGTAAATTTGTTTTTCTTGGCTCCAAAGGACAAAATTAGGACAAATTAGAAATTGTCACATAGCAAATTCTAATACAAAATAAGAGAGAATTAGCTAAGAGTAGCTTCCATTTGAATTTAGATTTATAAAATATAAAGAAATTAGTGTAATAAAAACCAGTTCTTTTCAAATTACATATATTGTGGACAATCAGTTTGCAACTTATTAATTTATTACAGAGGCTTTAGCATAAGGATTTTTTTAAACCAACTTAGAGATATAATTGATCAATTTTAAATTTTAAGCTTTATTTGTTTCTCAAATGCTTAAACAATTTTTTTCTTAAATCTTGTGTTTAACAGGAAGTTTAATAATGTTGGAAATTTGATTTGTATTGAAAGCCCATGATCCTAAAAGTGGCTCAATACTTAAATTGAAGCAACATTCGTAACACAGAGAATTATGAATATCTCTTTTAAAATACTTCCAGTGTATGCATAACTTTTATTGTATTTCAATACCTCAGACTCTGAGTCTGAAATTTTATTTAAAACAAGGGGATTCACTTCTACCATACCTTTGTATTCTAAACCACATCAAGTTAAATTCTTCTATTCAGGAGTTGGTGACAGTAGGACAATACGTCCCTATTGCCATTTATTTACTTACCTTATTGTGAAAGGTGCTGCAAACCTATTTTGTGAATTACTCATTCAGCCATGCAGAGGATGGTTAGTTTTACAAAAAGAAAAGATAGAGCTATATAACTCAAGTTAATAAAGGGAATACGTGTTCCATGGTGGACCAGATAGGGAAAATCACATATAAAGTTAAAGAAATTGTGGTTCCAAGGTTGAATTGAGGATTGGGGGGGTTCTTCCTCTGAATAAAAACCCATCAAAATGGTAGCCTCAGCTGGGCTCGGTGGCTCAGCCTGTAATCCCGCACCTTTGGGAGGCTGAGGTGAGTGGATTGCCTGAGCCCGCGGGTTCGAGACCTGCCTGGGCAGCGAGACTTCATCTCTACAATAAATCAAAAAATCAGCCGGGCGTGGTAGCGCATGCCGGTAGCTACATGGAAGGCTGAGGCGGAAGGATCGCCGGAGCCCAGCAGGTCGAGGCTGCGGTGGCCGGGAGCGGGCCACTGCCCTCCAGTCTGGGTGACAGAGTGAGACTCCAACTCAAAAAAAAAAAAAAAAAATGGTAGCCTCAGGAATTCCAAATAAGATAATAGAAGATGAAAGAATCTATCTAGCTCCATGAAAAATGGAAAACTTTGAGATGTGGTAAAAGAAGTCTTATAGAAGATGCATTCTTCTTTGAAAAGAGGTATAACATACCAGAAATATGTAGTGATTGATTTTTTAAAATATGCAATTATCTTTGTTAGTTGGTGGTTGATGTTAAGGGTAGGGCAATAATGAATATCTTGAACTATGAATAAAAGTTTACGAATCACAGAGGAGTAGAAATGCAAAAACAAACACAAAATCCAGAAAGGTAAGTGCATATGCTTTGAACAACATGGGCTTGGATGGCTAAGGTCCACTTATATGAATTTTTTTTAACCAAACACGTATGGAAAAAGACAATACTTCCCTATCTAATAAATGGTATTGAGAATATTGGATAGCCACATGAAGAAGATTGAAATTAGATCCATATCTCTCACATATACAAAAATAAACTCAATATAGACTAAAGACTTCAGTGTAAGATCTGAAACTGTAAAAATCCTAGAAGAAAACCTAGGAAAAAGTCTTCTGGACATTTGATATAAGCAATGAATTTATGACAAAGACTGCAAAAAGAAATTCAACAAAAACAAAATTAGACAAATGAGATTTAAACTAAAAAAGCTTCTGCACAGCAACAGAAATAATCTACAGAGTAAACTCTTAATTTACAGAATGGAAGAAAATATTTGCAAACTATTCATTTGACAAAGGACAAATATCCGGAATCTATAAGGAGCTCAAATAACTCAAGAAAAGAAAAAAAAAACAACAAAACTTTATTTTTAAAAATGGGCAAATGACATGAATAGACATTTTAAATATGTTTTATGTATTCAGAATAATACATTAAAGCAGCCAACAAACATGAAAAACTGCTTAATAGCACTAGCAATCAGTGAAATGCATATTAAAACCACAACGAGATACCGCCTTGCAGCAGTCTGAAAGAACATTCTTTTTAAAAGTCCAAAAACAACAGAGGTTGGCGAGAATGCAGAGAAAATGAATGCTCACAAACTGTGGGTGGGAATACAAATTAGTGCAACATCTATGAAAAACAGTACAGAAAATTCTCAAAGACCTAAAAATAAAACTGCCACTTGATTCAGCTATTTCACTACTGGGTATCTACCCAAATGAAAAGTAATCATCATATCAAAAGGACACCTACACTCGTATGTTAATCATAGTACAGTTCACAGTAGCAAAGTCATGAAGTCAATTTAAGTGTCCATCAACTGATGACTGGATAAAAAAATGTTACACACACATATCATGGAATATTACACAGCCATAAAAAAACAAAACAAAACATGAGAGCTTGTCTTTGCAGCAACATGAAGAAAACCAAAGGCCATTATCTTAAATAAGGTAACTCAGAAACAAAAACTCCAATACTGCATGTTTTCACTTATAAATGGGAGCTAAATAATGTATACCCATGGAATATAAATATTGGAGATTTGGAAAGGTAAGAAGGTGGGAGGGAGGTGAGGGATAGAAATTATCTAATGGGTACAATGTATACTATTAAGGTGATGGGTACACTTAAAGCCTAGACTTCATGTAATAAAACTTCGTTTATGAGCCGGGCTCGGTGGCTCAGCCTGTAATCCCGCGCCTTTGGGAGGCTGAGGTGAGTGGATT
>NW_007259741.1:1264333-1277803 GCF_000164805.1 Carlito syrichta
ACTTGGAAGGCTGAGGCGGAAGGATCGCCCGAGCCCAGCAGGTCGAGGCTGCGGTGGCCACTTGCACTCCAGTCTGGGCGACAGAGTGAGACTCCAACTCAAAAAAAAAACAAAAAAAAAAAACAACTTCGTTTATACCTGCTAAATCTATAAAAATAAAATGAATAATAAATTAACAAGCTAGAAAAAAAGAAAATATATCATTTATATAGAGATTCAATGCCCTCCTGTTTGGAGGGCTTACTTTTTTTTCATATAACAAAGGTTTTGCAATGTGGACAGTGGGTCTTTAGTAGTCCTGGAACCAATTCCCTAAGTACAATGAAGGACAACTCTGTAGGTAACGGCCTAGACTTACACAAAATCATTTTTAACCAAACCAAACTCTTTATGGATATCACGTACTTAGCATTAGTGCTAAAATTAATCACGGGGGACATTCTTTGTAACTACATACTTTGATAATGAGAAAAAATAAAAGTCCATTCTCTATCCTTAGTAGTTGCTAGATTTAGAAGGCAAGGATGCGAGTGCAAACCTACAAGTGCAATTCAGTGTGATGACTGTGGGAGCACACAGGAAAGTATGGTAAGGAGGAGGAATGTTCAGAAAAGGTTTCATATAGAGCTTATTCTTATATTTAGCACCATAAGAATCTTCAAGTGTCTTTGTGAGCACACAGTACCTGGTTTAAAGTGGTGTCTGTTGAGGGGAACACGTGAGAGAGTGCTGGACAGAAACAGGGTCATGCAAGAATCACATATCCATCTCAAAAATTTTGGATTTTATCTTATAGGCACCACAGAGCCATGAAACTTGTACCTTGTAGGAGGTTATAAAATTGCTTGAGATTGGTGCTCAGGATTGAGATTCCCAGTAAACATTTACGCTGTAACACTCGAAATAAAGGTGAACAAGGTCACTTAGGGAAGAGTAAGAAGTTGTGTTCAGATCCCTGGAAATACTGATATTTACAGTCTCCAAGTCTTTACAAAACAGACAAGGAAGATGAGAATGAAGAAGTGTCCATCAAATTTAGCAGTTTTGAAGTCACTCATAACCTTTGCCAAAACAGTTAAAACATATACAATGAAAAGGGCAAGTATGAGGCATGGGGGCGGGGGGGAATCGATGAATCAGTGTGATGCTGTTTTATCTACTATGCATGTTATCAGGTCTCAAAAGGGCTGTTGTTTTACATGGCACATATGTCATTAGTTTGTATTTTAATTGATGAATGCAAATCTGCCAACAAATCAGAATAAATAACAGCAAAAAGAGCAATGTTCATAAATGTCCACAGGCTCCAGACTACTTGATGTCAAATAGCATCATAGGATTTCCATGTCCAAACACAAACACATAAAATACATCTCATTGATGGCACTATCAGTAATAAGGTTCAAATGTTCTCATGTTTATAGACTAACGCTCCCTGAAAAATCAAACACAACTTTGAGTGGTGTACATTATTCTAAAAATCACGGATTTAAGGGGAAGGCTAAATGTGTAGCATGTTTTAGCAAACATTTTTAAAATTAAAATGAGAGTTTATCCTGAAGTACTTGATGATACTGATGACACTAGTCTTGTTTAGAATGCATGCCATTCACCTGATTAGATAAAGAGTATGAACAAAGTAATCTACAGATTTATTGCTATCTCCACCAAAAAACCAATGACATTCTTCACAGAAATAGAAAAAAGGTCTTAAAATTCACATGGAGCCACAAATAACCAAGTCGATACTGAATAAAAGGAACAAAGCTGGAGGCATCACAGTTTGTAACCTGAAAATATACCATGAAGCTATAGTAACCAAAATAGCATAGCACTTGTATAAAAACAGACACATAGACCTATGGACTAAAGTAGAAAACCCAGAAATAAAATCCACAAATTTATAGTTAACTCATTTTTGACAAAGGTACCGAGAACATGCATTGGAAAAGGCACATTCTCTTCAATAAGTGGTGCTGGGAAAACTGAGTCATCATGCAGAAGAATGAAACTAGACCCCTATCTCTTACTATATAAAAAGTCAAATCAAAGTGGATTAAAGACTTAAATCAACGACATGAAACTACTAAAAGAAAACATTAAGAAAATACTTTTGGACATTGGTCTCAGAACAGATTTCTGGGGTAAGACTCCAAAAGCACAGGTAACAAAAGCAAAAATAGACAAATGGGATTGAATCAAGATAAAGACCTTCTGCAGAGCAAATTAAACAATTGAGTGAAAAGGCAGCTGACAGAATGGGAGAAAATATTTCCAGACTATCTACCTGACAAGGGATTAATAACCATATTACATAAAAAAACTTAATAGCAAAAAGCTGATTTTAAAATAGGAAAATGAGCTGGGCTCGGTGGCTCAGCCTGTAATACCGCGCTTTGGGAAGCTGAGGTGAGTGGATTGCCTGAGCCCACGGGTTCGAGACCTGCCTGGGCAGAGAGACCTCATCTCTACAATAAATAAAAAAATTACCTGGGCGTGGTGGCGCGCGCCTGTAGTTCGGCTACTTGGAAGGCTGAGGTGGAAGGATCGCCGGAGCCCAGCAGGTCAAGGCTGCGGTGGCCGGGAGCGGCCACTGCACTCCAGTCTGGGCGACAGAGTGAGACTTCAACTCAAAAATAAAATAAAATAAAATGGGAAAATGATTTGAGTATAAATTTATCAAAAGAAAATATGCAAATAGCCAATAGGTATGTGAAAAAATGATCTACATCACTAATCATAAGGGAAATGCAAATCAAAGTCATAATAAGATATCATCTTATCCAAGTTAAAATAGTCATTATCAAAATGACAGATGGTGGCAAAAATCCTTACACCCTGTTGGAGGGTATGAAAATTTGTACAGCCACTGTGGAAAAGGGTATGGAGGTTCCTCAAAAAAGTAAAATAAATCTACTATATGATCCAGCAATCCCATTGCTGGGTATATATTCAAGAAAAAGGAAATCAGTATATTGAAGAGATATCTGCTCTCCATGTTTATTGCAGCACTATTCACAATAGCCAAGATATGGAACTAACCTAAATGCCCATTTACATATGAACAGATAAAATACGCTATATATGCACAATGAAATATTATTCAGTCATTATTTAAAAAAAGAAATATCATTTACAGCAGCATGGAGGTCTTTATTTTAAGTGAAATAAGGCAGGCATAGAGAGACAGGTGTGTCTTGTCTCACTCAAATGTGGGAGTTAAAAAAATCAATCTCAGTGGAGGTACAGAGTAGAATGATGGTTACCATAAGCTGGGAGAAAGAAAGTTGAAGAGATGTTGACTAATTGGTACAAGAATACAAGTAGATAGAAGAAATGAGTTATAATGTTTGAAAACTCAGTATAGCAACTATAGTTAACAATGATTTCTTTTATATTTTAAAATAGCTCTCTAAATAAGAGAATACTTAGAATGTTCCCAACACAGAGATGATAAATTTGAAGTGATGGATATACTAATTACCCTGATTTGATCATCACACATTTTATCCATATATTAAAATATCACATGTGCCTCCATAAACATGTGCAATTATTATGTATCAATTAAAAGTGGAAAAAAGAGACACAGAAAGACAAATACCATATGAACTCACTTGTATGTAGAGCTTAAAACAATTGAACTCAGAAGCAAAGAGTAGAATGGTCGTTACCAGATGCTGGGGCATGGTGGCAATTGGGAGATGTTGGTCACAGGTACAGAGTTTCAGATAGAGAGGAGAAATATGGTTTTCGAGATCTACTGTACAGCGTGGTGACTCTAGTTAATAGTAATGTATAATTCAGAATTGCTAAGAGAGTACATGTTCTCAAATGTTCTCACCACAAAAAATGATATACACTTGAGATTATGGATATGTTAATGAACTTTATTTAATCATTCCACATTGCATACATATAATATAACATCACTTATATCTTGCAAATATATAAGATTATAATTTGTCAATTTACAATGTAAAAAGCAATTATTATCTTTAACACAATGATGTCTACCTTGTTAAATCCCTTTCTGTGCATAAATATACAAGCATATACATTTTAAAATTTTAATTTTTAGCGTGAAAACACATTTTATCACTTTCATTTCGTTTTTCACTTCATAGATGCAATTCATTGATGCATAAGTTTATGGTGCAAGGACATATCTTGTTACTATATTTCCCCTTGAGTATTAGGGTTACTTTCAAATTTCACTATTTTAAGCTCAGACCAGTAGGATTAGCTGAAAATTCTTAGAAAAAAGGCAAAAACAATCTGAAAAATTCTGAAAAGGAACAAAATGATTAAATATGCATGGAAACTAAGAAATAGTTTAGTGGAACATCAGTGTGAAAGTTAGTTACTGGGAATATGTTTTGACCACTTTGTCATTTTCACTAATGACCATTTTGAATAAATTTCTTTTAATCAAATCATGTGAAGCTAATGTTATTTATGATTATTGCTGAGTAGAAAAACTACAATATTTTTTGTGTTAATATTTTATAATTTTTAAGAATAGAAGAAAAAGTTTTTACATATGTTTATTGCTGAATAACCTACTATTTTTGCTGCAATTGCCAATACAATTTTTAAAAAATATTTTCCCAACTAGTAACTGACTCTCGTTTTCACTTACACATTCTATAATTGCTTAAGTAGCCTTGGTTGAGCTAAAAGAGAGATTGATTTTTATGGGGCCTATATTTTCCCCACCTCCCTTCCTTGAAATAATTTTTAAATTATAAGCACAGTGCTTTGTTTATTTGCTTACTTTGATGACTAAACATCTAAAGTCATGAATTTAATTACAACTGTAATTTCTAATAGAACTATAAGTTCTAACCTAATTGTGTATATTGTTTTCATATCAATTACTTTCAAAATATTGTTAATATATTTTTAATTTCTTTTTTGACTCTACTTTTATTTAGAAGATTATTTATGTGCTTCTTATTACTAGGCACTTCTTTTCTACTTCAGGCTACTAATTTTGCTTTTTTTAATGAATGCTCTGTTTCTAACATTTATTGTTTTGTTTTAAACTCAAGATATAATTAATGTTAAAAATTAATTTGTATCTGTCACAAAAAGAATAAGGACAGACTGAATATATCATTAGAGCATGGAAATAACCTCACAAAATAAGATCTTTGTTAATTAGTAAAATATTCTCTGGACTTTCTAAAGTTGTTGTACCTTTATCAATCATTTGCAGAAAGCAAGTCAATATATATATATGTAGGTAGTTTTTTTTATGGTTGATTCTACCATCTTTCTATTTTTAGTGAAAGAAAATTCCATAGCTGTAAGATTAAATAAATTCTTTAACGTACTTAAGAGCTTGGGGTTTGGCTTTCATCCTACCTCTATTATTTGATTTTCTGACCTTGGAAAAGTTGCTTGACCTCTCTAAGAGTCAATAAGTCTTTATCTGTACAATTGAGATAATGGCAGCACCCACATCTAGCAGCGTATTTTAATGCTGATAGCAACAGTAATAAACCCAGAATGAGCTGGCTGTTAGTGTGTTTGCAATGTTCTGAACAGAATAAGGCATGTAATCCTTTGACTCTCTTCTTCTTGACCTCATGTTGTAAATGCCCTTACTATAAACATTAATTGTGTTTTCTGCTCAAACTTATTCTCTTTTGGGGTAACACTGACTTCTGAAAGAAATAAAACAGTAATCAAAACATTAATTTTAGAATGAAGAATTTACATTTCTTAGTGGACATTTTTAGAGAAGATTGAGAATTGTTTTAAGACTCCAACTGAATCATTTCTAAATCAAATGATTGCAAATAGTTTGACAAATGAGAAGTAGTTTCAAAAGTCGGATATGAATTTCTTGTATGAAATAATTATGCCAAAAGAATTAACAGGCTTTTAAATTACTAAATATTAAATACCATGTTTTCTTAATAGTGAGAGTTTTTCAATTTTAACACATTTTCTAAAATGGTTAGCATTACATATTGCAATTAACATGCATTTATTGCAATATTTTTTGTTTATTTTATTAGGATCATTAAAATTGAAGCGGCTGAGAATTCTAACTCTAACAGGGGTCCTCAAACTTTTAAAACAGGGGGCCAGTTCACTGTCCCTCAGACCGTTGGAGGGGCGGACTATAGTTTAAAAAAAAAAACTGAACAAATTCCTTTTTTTTTTTTAAACTATAGTCCGCCCCCCAATGGTCTGAGGGACAGTGAACTGGCCCCCTGTTTTAAAAGTTTGAGGACCTCTGCCAATGTCCCTAATTCCTTGTCAATAAAATGAGCATAGAACTGTTAATACTTAATACATGTAAAATGCTTGGAACAATGCCTAGTGAATTGTAATGCATATTAAATGCAAGATTTTCTCGTTGTTGTTGATAATACCAAGACTTCTGCCTTTCATTTCTTAGGCCATATTATAAGGAGATGATGAATACTCTTCCTACAGAGTAATATTTTAATTACTTTTACTTATTTTGTTCTATTTAATACTCTTTATGATTGACAGGATTGCCATCCTATTTCTCAGATAAGAAAAAAAATTGAACCGGGCTCGGTGGCTCAGCCTGTGTAATCCCGCGCCTTTGGGAGGCTGAGATGAGTGGATTGCCTGAGCCCGCGGGTTCGAGACCAGCCTGGGCACCGAGACCTCATCTCTACAATAAATCAAAAAATCAACCGGGTGTGGTAGCAGGCGCCTGTAATTCCGGCTACTCCGAAGGCTGAGGCGGAAGGATCGCCGGAGCCCAGCGGGTCGAGGCTGTGGTGGCCAGGAGCAGCCACTGCACTCCAGTCTGGGCGATGGAGTGAGACTCCAACTCAAAAAAAAGAAAAAGAAAAAGAAAAAAAACTAGATCAGAAATGTGTAGTGACCCTACTCAACATCCCAAAATTGTTACATTTAGAAGTAGTTTCTTAAAACATGTTGTTTCTTCATTTAGTCAACTTACTGTTAAAGAAAAAGCCCAACTCCTTTTATTTATTTCTTTTATGGCAAGTAAATGTTTTATGCAAGTAACGCAGTATTGGACCACTGAAGCATCTCATGGGCCCTGATTAATTCCTCAAGGTGGGCATCTGGCCATCTTATCAGTTCCTGAGAAAGTCCCTGTTATGTAAATTGTGATGATACTAGTTAGAGTTTGGGATTCATAAATTCCATGTTAGTGAATATATTTTGTCAAATCTCTGATCCTTACTACTGACTTGGTAGCTTTCCTCATATGATAAATAGCAAATATGAGAGGTATTTTATACATTTTAAAAAGTTTCTAGAGAGAGCCAGATGCCCACAGTGTTACTCAGCTGAGAAAACAGACGCCATGTAATTGTTTTTAAAAACAGCTTTTGGAGAAATATGAAAGGGTGATAAGGTTTGTTATCTCCACATAAAATGATTTGCCATGATTTTCTGTGTTTAGATCAAAACAAAGCAAGATTTCCATTCTATTTTCTATATTTTATATTAATCCTAAATATGTGTCTCTAAAATACTTTTTTTTCCAAATTAACATTTTATAATTCTGGTTTTCTCAGAGATTCATAATAGATATATTTTTAGCCACATTAAAAACTATATGCTCAGCCGGGCTCGGTGTCTCAGCCTGTAATCCCGCGCCTTTGGGAGGCTGAGGTGAGTGGATCGCCTGAGACCGTGGGTTCGAGAACCGCCTGGGCAGCGAGACCTCATCTCTACAATAAATCAAAAATCAGCCGGGTGTGGTAGTGCATGCCTGTAATTCCGGCTACTTGGAAGGCTGAGGCGGAAGGATCACCGGAGCCCAGCAGGTCGAGGCTGCGGTGGCCGGGAGCGGCCACTGCACTCCAATCTGGGCGACTGAGTGAGACGCCAACTCAAAAACAAAACAAAATAAAACAAAAAACTATTTGCTCTACTGTCAGTCGCAATTCAAATCTGACTACCCTCCTCTTTCTATTTTAGGTCCTGGTTGCCAGAGTTTATATAGAAGTGAATGTATTCCATGAATTATATGTTAAACCAGAGCCCGAATGTGGTGACAAAATGTGTACTTAAAGAATGTCTATTTATTATGATTTTGTTCTTTTTTATGGCTGCATAACCCTTACTTGCATCCCACATCTCTATAATAAAATAAAATTTTAAAAAATGTATATTCTTAGTGGGAGGATTATTCTAGGCTTCAGGATGTAATGCACCGCTCTTGGAAGACACAATTTCCTTGGCTTAAATCCCAAATGAGATATTTGAGGCAATCTATCACTGGACAGCTTCACTGGGCTTTGACTAAATAACCTCAAAACATTTTGTATGCTTTATTTTAGAAATAAATAGTACTTTATTTTTATTTTTAGATTGAAAAAAAGTTTACTTAGAAAGTAAATTAGACAGAGAGAGAGAGAGGAGACTTACCTCCCCAAGGTAGAGGAGGGGACCAAAGCTAAGAAAACATGGTGACCATAGTTCAAAGAGCACATGGTCTGGCCAGCACTTAACAAAACAATGGCCATAAAAAGTACTTTTAAAAAGTGAGGTATAGTTATAGATTGGTGGGTAGGAGGATGGATGGGTGAATTGACTGATAGGGAGAGTCATCACAACCTTGGCCCACATTTTAGTTTTTCTGTAAAATCTTTTCACTTATATGTGAATTCCAGGGAGGCTCACCAGCTAAAGATAATTTTGATGTGCCAGCTGCTCTGTGATTCTATTCTAGCAATATTTGTAGTGTACCATTTTGCTGAAGGCATGGTATCCACTGAAACTTTTGGTGACCAGTATTCCTGTTTGTCACCATAATATAGTCTGTTTTATTGAGATGAAAAATCAGACAAAGTTTACAAAATAATTTAGCATCTTTATTAGGTTTTGCTGCCACCCTTTCATTATATAACCGTTTTCATTTATGGAAATGCTTGCCGTATTGTGGGGTTGATTTTATTGCCTTTCTCTAAACTCCAGTCTTCTATTTGACTCTCCTCCTCATGGGACCTCAGTGAACAGATTCGCTGTTTTGTAAATCCCAGGGGAGATGCCCTATTTACTTAGTTTTTCCTGAATCTTTTGTATCGAAGGGTTTCATCCAGTCCTATTGCTCCACTGTGATATTTTAATATTCTTAGAGATACAGATGGTTCAAGCCAAAAGAATGCTCAAACACACAGTAATCATTTGCCCCCACTAAAGCTGCTTTAATATGGCTCTTACATTAACTGGGTAAATAAGTCAAATTTGAGGATTATGGAAATTTTCTGCCAATCTTGCAAAAGAAATTTAGCAAGTGTAAATGCCAGCTTTTGTAGCACTGGCTCAGTTTAACTACAGACATTCACATTTCCGATCAAGATATATTATGTGAGTTGAGAGTTAAAATGAATAAGGTGTTTCCTAGGTGATGTTTCCCTTGGGGTACCTTGTTTTATATTTGTCAGGTTTAAACTGTATTCTTAATTATTCACATTGCAGTTAAAAATGATTTCTAGTAAATAAGTGATCATCAAAGTATTGTTCCTAAACCAGCAATGTCAGCCTCACCTGGAAACTTAATTAGAAACAAATTCCCAGGACCCAATTCAGACTTCCTGAATTAAAAACCCTGTGGATGGGGCCCACTAATTTGTTTTTTTAACAAACTCCCAAGTTAACTCTGACACAACTAAAGTTTGAGAACCACTGTAATAAACCATCTAACTTACCAAAGAAAAGTTGACAAGACTCCAGTGCCTAACCATACTGTCTAATTCCACAGAATGCTTGCTAGATCTCACCATCAGATACTTGCATATAAATTATATCACGACAGAGGCAACATGTAAAACAGGAATTCAAAAAATCTTGTTGAATGAATGAATGAACTCTTTGCAGAGCTTATTCATGTAGGCTTTAGAGTGATATAATAATTTCAGAATGTTTTAAATGATCTGCTATGCAGGATCTTTGAAGGTTGTTATCTGTGTTTAAGGTGTTGATACTTTTCTCTTAAACTGCTAATAAATATGTCTACCTGTGAATTCTTGGTGTATACGTGGTTACTTTAACTTCTAAAAGAAGCATAAAATAACTACAAAAAATATAGTATGAAAAAGAATAAATTGCAGTAACTGATCTAGTTCTAAATTTGGTTGCCATAAGTTGTAAGCAATTGCCAAAGTTCCTTAGCTTCCAGAATGGGAAAATACTACATGCATTTCAGCTATTATAAAGATTCATTATCCTAAAAAGCAAGTCCTAAATTTTAACACATGAGCACTAGTTCAGTGGGTCATTAAAATACCACTTTATCTTTAAAAGAAAATAAAAAAACTTGAGAGCTTTATTGAGGTAAAATTGCACTTATATAGTATGTACAACTTGATAAGTTTTTATATATGTATACACCAGTGAAATCATCACTACAATCAAGATGATAACGAATCTTTCAACCTTCAATTTTTCCTGTCTGAAAGATTGCTTTGTAAATCTCTTACTTTAACCCTCTCTAACTGACCTAGTCCCCAGGAAACTACTGTTCAGTTTTCAGTTATTAGAAACACAAACCAGCAAATGTGTTGGGTATTTGTGTGTGGAGAGTCTGGTAATGTCTGGTTTCTTTAATATATAAATAGGTCATTTCTTTTTATTGTAGAGTAGAATTCCATTGTTTTGATTATATCACCATTTCTTTATTTATTGACTTGAATATATGGGTTGTTTCCAGGTTTGGCTGTTACACATAAAACAGCTGTGAATATTAGTGTGTAAGTCTTTATATGACACAGGCATTCCTTTATCTTGGGTAATTATGATTTGAATGGTTGGATTATATTACATGTTTGTGTTGGCATATTAGAAACTGTCAAATTGTTTTCCAAAGTTGTAGTATCATTTTATATTTCCATCGGCAATATATTGAAGTTTCTCCACATTATAACCAACACTTGATATGGTCATTCTTTTTAAATTTTAAGCATTCTACTAAGTAGATAGCAGTATCACTTTGTGGTTTGAATTTGCCTTTCCTTAATGCCTAATGCTGTATGTTTATTTGTTGTTTGTTTGTTGTGTGTATATCTTTTGATGACAATTTGTTCGAATATTTTGACTGTGTTAAAATTGTCTTTTTTTCCCTTATTATTGAATTTGTTATAATCTTCTTTATATGTTTTGGATATAAGTGCTTTACCACGTATGCTTTGAACATTTTCTTCAAGTGTGGGCCTTATCTTTTTATTCAGAATAGTCTTGGGACGAACAGAAATGTTTATTTTGATGAGGTTAAACTTATTAATGCATTAATTTTTCTTGTATGGACCTTGCATTTGGCTTCATATTTAAGAAATATTTTCCTAACACAATGTCATAAAGGTTTCCTTCTATGTGGTCTTCTTAAATTTCATAGTTTTGGGTTTCACATTAGTGAATATAATCTATTTGATTTAATTTTGATATGTTATGTGAAGCTTAGATTGAAATTATTTTTCTTTCTTTTTTCTTCCTTTCCTCCTTCCTTCCTTCCCTTCTTCCTTCCTTTATTTTCTTTCTCCTACTTCCCTTTCTTATTTTTCTCCTTCCTTTGCATAGAGATATCAAATGTTTCCAAATCGTAAAAAAAGACCATCTTTAGCATTTTTAGATGCTATTGTAAATGATATTTTTATTGTAATCTTCTATTGTTCATTGCCACTATACAACACAATTTTTTTGTATGTTGATCTAATATCCTGTAATTTGGTCAGACTTACCTATGAGTAGCGTTTTGTTTTTGTTTTTTTGTAGAAGCCATTGGATTTTCTATATAGCTGGGCATATCATTTATGAATAAAGATAATATTACTTCTTTTCTAATCTGAATAGTTTTTGCTGTTATTATTTTTTTCTTACCTAATTTTACTGGCTAGAAAAGCTTCCAGTCCCATGTTGATTTGAAGTGGCGAAACAAGATAATTTTATATAATTTCTTTTATTCTATTATGTATGCTATTAGCTGTAGGATTTTGGAAGCTACCCTTTAAAAACTTTGTAAATTCTCCTTTTATTCCTAGTTTGATGGGCACTTTAGTAAGAATAGGAATGAATATTTGATTTTCTCAATTTTTTTTATTATCTAGAGGTAACAGTCGGAATGATCTTTTTTAAATTGTTAATATGGTAAATCACGTAGCCTAATTTTCAAATGTGAAGACAGCCTTTCATTTCTGAGATAAACAGCCATTTTTCATCCTTTTTATATATTTTTGGTGTCTATTAACTAAAATTTTATTTATAACTTTAATTTATATTCATGAGGGATATTAGTCTGTAGTATTCTTATAATTTTCTTTTTTGTTGTTATTAGTACCAAAGTAGTGCTGGCCTATTTAAGTGAGCTCTTGACCTTTTTGGAAGAGTTTGTGTAGAATGTGTACTATTTCTTCTTTAATTCCTTGATATAATTCACCCCTGAAGCCCTCTTGACTTATAGGTTTATTTGTGAGAAAATATTTAACACAGAAACCAATTTCTTTAATTGATATATGACTATACAGATGATCAGTTTCTTTCTATCGATAATTGGTAGCTTGTATTTCAAGGAATTTGTCCACTTCTATGTTATCAAATTTATAGCACTATTCATGATATTCTCTTGTTTTTCTTTAAATATCTTAAAATCTTTAATGATGACACTTATTTCATTTCAGTTATTGGTCCTTTGTATCTTTTCTTTTCCCTTTATTTACCCAGTCTGGCTAAAAAGCTATCAATTTTGGTGATCTTCTCTGAGAACCACTTTTTAAAAATTGATTTTACCTTACTATTATTTTTTATTCATTTCATTTATTTTTACTGTCTTCTTTTCCTACTGGTGACATTAAATTTAATTTGTTCTTCTTTTTTCAGTTTCTTAAGTTGGAACCTGAGGTCATTCATTTGATACCTTCTTGTTTTATAATACACATTTAGTGCCATCACTTCTTCTTAAGGATGGCTTTGCTGATCCTTAAATATCTGCAAATTCTGATTTATTGAGTTTTGATTTTCCTTCGGTTTAAAAACGTTCTTATTATTTGTGATTATGTTTTGACACATATGTTTTTTATGTACTTTCCAAATATTTAGGTATAATCAAGATTTTTTTATTGCTGATACACAGTTTAATTACATTGTGATTATAGTACATATGACTTGGATCATTTTAAATCTAATGAGACATGCTTAACGGTCAAAATATGGTCTCTTTGGAAAGAATGTGTATATGCTGCTGTTCTTGGATAGGGTGTCCTAATAACATCAATAATTTCAAAGTAATTGGTTTGTTCAAGTCTTCTAATGCCTTTCTGAAAGTCTACACTGTTAGTATTTTTGGTTAAACAATCAATTGATTTTCTTTTTTTTTTTACTTTTAAATTTTGTTTATTTTTAAAATGTGGGATACAATTCAGGGTTGGGTACTCAAATATTCATCATGCAGGTACCATTGTTGATGAGGTGTGCCACTCCTCAGCAGATTTCAACTACTGTCACTTCTAC
>NW_007259741.1:1278077-1319826 GCF_000164805.1 Carlito syrichta
GTTGCTGTGAAGTTCATGATTTTGTTCTTCTTTATGGCTGCATAATATTCCATCATGTATATGTACTGCATTTTTTTATCTAGTCCTCTTTGTTGAGCAGCACAGTTGGTTCCATGTTCTTGCTATTGTGAACAAGGCTGCAGTAAACATACGCAGGCAGATATCTTTTTTATAGAGTGATTTGAGTTCTGCTGGGCACATTCCCAGTAGGGGAATTGCAGTTCATATGGAAGTTGATTTTTAGAACTTTTAGGAATCACCATACTGATTTCTACAGAGGCTGTACTAGTTTACACTCCCACCTACAGTGTAGAAGTATTCCCTTTTCACCACATCCTCTCCAGCATCTGTTATTTTTTGAGTTATTGATGATGATTATTCTGACTGGAGTTAGGTGGTATCTCAGTGTAGTTTTAATTTGCATCTCCTTGATGACTAGTGAGGTTGAACATTCTTTCATGTATCTGTTGGTTGCTCGTATGTCTTCTTTTGAGAACTATTCATAACTTTGGCCCACTTTGCAATGGGGCTGTGTGTTTTTTTCTTCTCATCACATTTGAGTTCATTGTAGATTCTAGATGTTAGGCCTTTGTCAGACATGGAGTTGACAAATATTTTTTCCCAGTCTCTGGACTGTCTCCCTGCTCTCTTGCTGGTTTCTTTGGCTTTGCAAAAGCTTGTCAGTTGATGAGGTCCCATTTGACTATCTTATGTCTTATGGCCTGGGCATTTCGGGTTTTGCTCAGGAATTGGTTGCCTGTTTCAACTTCAATAAGGTAGTCTCTTGCATCTTCTAAGGTTTTTATAGTTTGAGGTTTTACGTTTAGGTCTCTGATCCATTTAGAGTTAATTTTTGTATTTGGGGATAGGTAGGGGTCCTGTTTCAAACTTCTGTATGTGGTCAGCCAGTTTTCCCAGCACCATTTACTGAATAGGTTCTTGTCTATCCAGTGGTAGGTGGTAGAGGCTTTGTCAAAGATGAGTTGGCTGAGAAATTGAGGTTTGGTTTCTGGAATCTCAGTTCTATTCCATTGGTCTATATGCCTGTCCTTGTACCAATACCAGGCTGTTTTGATTATTGTAGCTTTATAATAAAGTTTAAAGTGTGGGAGTGTGATACCTCCTGCTTTGTTTTGTTTTTGTTTTTTTTCTCTCCTGAGGATTATTTTGGCTATTCTTGGTCATTTATGTTTCCATGTGAATTCCTGTATTGTTGTTTCTATGTCTGAGAAGAATGTTGCTTGTAATTTGATGGGTATTGCATTAAATCTGTAGATTGCCTTAGGTAGAATGGACATCTTAACAATATTGATTCTTAAAATCCATGAGCATGGAATATTTTTCCCTTTGTTCATGTCATCTTTGATTTTTTTAAGCAGTGTTTTGTAGTTTTCATTATACAGGTCTCTCACCTCTCTGTTTAGGAAGATGCCAAGGTACTTCATTTTTTTGTGGCTGTAGTGAATGGAATTTTGCTTTTTATTTGAGTTTATGTTTGTTTATTTTTGGTGTATAGAAATACAATTGTCTTTTGCACATTTATACCCCGAGACTTTGCTAAAGACCTTTATTAGTGCAAGGAGGTTTTTGACAGATTCTTTTGGGTTTTCAAGGTCTAGAATCATGTCATCTGCAAAGAGAGATAACTTGACTTCCTCTTTTCCTATTTGGATACCCCTGGTTGCCTTCTCCTCTCTGATTGTTCTACCTAGGACTTCCAAAACTGTATTGAACAGGAGGAGTGAGAGTGGGCATCCTTGTCTTGCAGTTTTCAAGGGAGATGGTTCCAATTTCTGTTTAGCAGTATGCTGGCTGTGGGTTTCTTATAGATGGCTCTTACTATTTGAGGTATGCTCCATCTACTCCGAGATGTTCAAGGGTTTTTATCAGGAAGGGGTGCTGGATTTTATCAAAAGCTTTTTCTACATCTAATGATATAATCATGTGGTTTTTGTTTTTCCATCTTTTGATGTATCTAATTACCTTTATGGTCTTATGAGTGTTGAACCAGCCTTGCATCCCAGGCATAAAGCCTACTTGGTTGGGATGGATGATTTTGAGATGTGTTGTTGAATTCGGTTTGCTTGAATCTTGTTAAGAATTTTAGCATCTGTGTTTATTAAGGATATTGGCCTGTAGTTCTCTTTCTTTGTTGGATTTTTACCTGGCTTGGATATCAATGTGATGTTAGCTTCATAAAATAATTTGGGGAGAGTTCCATCTTTCTCAATCACTTGGAATACTTTCAATGGGATTGGTATCAGTTCCTCCTTGTATGTTTTATAGAATTCTGCTGGAAAGTCATCTGATCCGGGGCTTTTTTTTTTTTTTGTAGGTGGTTTTCTTATGACATAGTCAATTTCCTGGATTGTTATTTGTCTATTTAGGGTCTCAGTTTCTTCTTGTTTCAACCTAGGGAGGTTGTGTGATGTCAGAAAGTCTTCCATATTCTTTAGGTTTTCAAGTTTGGTTCCATACAAGTGTATATAATAGTCTTTGGTAATGTTTTGTATTTCTTCATGGTCAGATGTGACTTCATCTCTTGTGTTTATTTGGACTTTTTCTCTCTTTTTCTTGGTCAGTCTAGCTAGGGGACCATCAATCTTGTTTATCCTTTCAAAGAACCAACTTTTTGTTTCATTGATTTTTTTGTATTATCTTTTTGCCTTCTATGTTCAGATTTGGGCTTTTATTTTGATGATCTGGATTCTTTTGCTGAAGTTAGGATTCTGATGATCTTGCTTTTCCAGCTTCCTTAGGTGACTTGTTAGGCTGTTAACTTATGATCTTTCCATTTTCTTAATGTGTGTTTGTAGAGATATGTATTCCCCTCTTACTACTGCTTTCATGGCATCCCAGAGATTTTGGTAAGTTGTTTCTTCATTTTTATTTGTTTTAATCTCTGTTTTGATTTCCATGTTGACCCAGGAGTTACTTACCATCATGCTGTTTACTGTCCATATCTTTGTTGGTTTTTGGGGAATTTTGTTGGCATTGATATTTATTTTTATTCCACTGTGGTCTACGAAGATGCATGGCAAAATTTCAATCTTATAAAATTTGTTTACGCTTGATTTATGACCAAGTATGTGGTCAATTTAGAGTATGTTCCATATGGTAATGAGTAGAATGTATATTCTATGGTCATTAGGTGGAGTGTTCTATGGGTATCAATTAAGTCCATTTGGTCAACAGTCACATTGAGGTTCTGAATCTCCTTGCTGATTTTTGTCCTGATGATCTGTTTAGAGTTTTGAGTGGGTTGTGAGTGGGTAGTAAAGTCCTCAACTTTGATAGTGTTAGAGTCAATATCTTCTTTAAGTTTGCCTAGAAGCTGCTTTATGAAAGTTGGTGCTCCTATGCTGGGTACATAAATGTTTAGGATGGATATTTCTTGTTGATGGATTGAACCTTTTGTCATTATGTAGTGACCTTCTGTATCTTTTTAAATTTTTAATAGCTTAAAGGGTATTTTGTCTGATATTAAAATCATGACTCCTGTTTTCTTTTGTGTTCTGTTTGCCTGATACTTTGTTTCCCATTCTCTTACTTTGAGGCTGTGAGTGTGTTTTTCTGGAGAGATGAGTCTCTTGGAGACAATATATTGTTGCCTCTTTATATTTTATCCATTTTGCCATTCTGTGTCTTTTCAGTGGTGCATTTAGTCCATTCACATTCAGTCTAATTATTGAAATGTGAGAGTTTATCCTTATCATGAGGTTCTTATAGAGTTGTTGTTCCTGTTTGTTTATTGTCTTTCTTTTGATTTGGGGGTTGATTCACGTGTGTTTTCAATGTTTTTCCTGTAGTTTTGTGAAGAACATTTTTGTTCTTTTTTTCTTTTCTCCTGTGTTTAATACTTTAAGTGTTTCTTGTAGAGGTGGTCTAGAGGCAGGGTAAGTTCTTAGGGATTTGATGTCTGGGAAAGATTTTAATTCTCCCTCACTGATGAAGCTTAGTTTGGCTGGGTAGGTTATTCTTGGTTGAAATTGTTTATCTTTGAGAACTTTGAAGATTGGGCTCCAAGCTCTCCTAGCCTGAAATGTTTCTGTAGCTAAATCTGCTGCTATTCTAATTGGTCTTCCTTGGTAAGTAGTCTGACCTTTTTCTCTTGCTGCCTTTAGGATTTTTTCTTTTATACCCACTTTGTTTAGGCAAATTTTTATGTCTGGAAGTTGATCTTCTCATTTGTTATCTTGCAGGAGTTCTCTGAATCTCTTGTGTTTGAAGTTTTGCATCACTGTTGAGGGAAGTTTTCTTGAATAATTTCATGGAATGTTTGTTACAGGGTGGTCTCTATCTCTCTTTCTGCCTCAGGAAGTTCAATTACTCTTAGGTTCAACCTCTTGAAATTATCTCTTGAAAGTTTTGTTCTGTCTTTTTAAACTTCTTTTCTATGCTTTTGACAATTTGGTTTAATTCTATATTTTGTTCTTCAAGCTCTGAGATTCTTTCTTCTGCTTGATTAATTCTGCTTTTCATGCCTATTAGTTTGTTATGTGTTTCAATCATAGTTTTCTTTATTGCTGTTATCTCAGTTATTAACTCCTTCCTATTTTCCCCTTATGTCTCCTCAATTTTTTTTATTCTCTCTAATAATGTCTTGATGTCTGGGTTTGTAGTATGTAACCAGTCATTCTGGGGGCTCTTCATTGTTTGCATTCCAAAGTCTGTTTTATCAGTGTCTGACCTCCCAGGGGTCTGTGTGAGACCCATATTTGTCTTTTGGTTTTTCTTCATTTGTGTAGATTTTCCTCCTCACTTTTTTCTTTTTATGCCCCTCTCTTCTTTAATTCTGTTGTTCAGGGATGGTGGAGTTGCTTTTACTTCTGTTTGCTCAATCTCCTAGTCTTTCTTATGTGAATCCTCTAGCTTTGTTCAATTCTGAAACTGAACTGTGGGTTGGGGGCTGTACTTTTTTGCAGTTTTGAGATTTAATTTAGGAGGGAACTGTGATTCAAAATCGATCTGCAGATCCCAGTATCCACCAACAGATCCTGGAACTCACTTCCCATTACCTTGCAGTCTGTCCATGCAGTGGGGCTATATGTTTTCTCCCTGAAAGCAAAATGAGGTAAAAGAAAGGAAAAGAATGGAACAGAGAAGGAGGGAGAGGGAAGAGGAAGGTGAAGAGAGAGAAGACTAAGAGGGAAAACAGACAAACATACCAACTAACAAATAAAAAAAGGCACAAAGACAGAAAAGAGTAAAAAAATTAAAACATATAGACAATCTTACAAACAGACAAGCCAACCAACTTCCCTATTAATATATTATTCCCATGCCAGCCTCAGTGGCTCAGCCTGTAATCCCGTGCCTTTGGGAGGCTGAGGTGAGTAGATTTCCTGAGCCTGCGGATTTGAGACCCGCCTGGGCAGCGAGACCTCATCTCTACAATAAATCAAAAACTCAGCTGGGCATGGTAGCGCATGCCTGTAATTCTGGCTACTTGGAAGGCTGAGGCAGAAGGATCACTGGAGCCCAGCAGGTCGAGGCACTCCAGTCTGGGCAACAGAGTGAGACTCCAACTCAAAAAAAAAAAAAATATATATATATATATATATATATATTATTCCCCTATACAAGCAGGGAGTTAAAGAAAAAAAAATAAGTAACAGAAACAATGCAGGTTCAAAAACATTATCAATAACAGTAAGAAGAGAGAGAAAAGAGGGAAAAATTAGTAAAAAAAAAAATTAAAATTAAAAAAGATAAAAACAAGGAACCATGTATGCTCTGAGACCCTTCCTGTAAGTTCAATGTCCTTTCAGTTCTGATCTCTAGTCTCATTGCAGGCTGGTAGGATTGTTCAGAGCTAGAGTCAGATGCTTCAGGCATGCTATGAAAGGAGGGTGGATCAGATCTGTACTCATTAGGCTTGCTCCCTGTCCAGTCTGCCACTCAAATCTGACCTGTCAGTGTCTGATCTAGCATTGAGGAGGGGCTTATGTCTCTCCCAGTTTGATGTGATTATCTTAGGTCCCAAGTTGGAGCCTGGGCAGAGCTGGGTGGGGTAATGCAGGTCTCTGTCTGGTCTTGGGGCTCCAGCTGATCTCTGGTCCTGCCGCAGCCGGAGGCTGAGCCAGGGGAGGTGGACTTCAAGATAGCTGGGTGCTAGAGGTCTGTATGGGTGCAGCTGGCAAGGGAGGCAGTGGCAGCTCAGGGTGGGTGGGGTGTGCTGCAGTTGGTAAGGGAGTCCCAAGCTCCATGGGACTGGGAGCCAAGGGCCTCCCCAGACAGGGTGGGGCAGTGCAGCCAGGGAGGGAGCCTGGAGCTCCACAGGGTCAGGAGCTGAAGGCCACCCTGGGTGGGGCAGCAGCAGTGGCTGCAGTGGCAGCTGTGACAGATGAGTGGTGCATGGGACTGAGGGCCTCCAGCCCTTGGACCAGCATGAACTGGTGAGGGGAAAGCAAGAGTCTTTATGGACACTTGCTTTTGAAGAGACTCTCACAGTCCCACCTCTCCCATCACCAACTTGCCAGAAGTCCCATTTGATTGTCTTTCAGAGAAATTTAAATACAAATACCTTATATATTTTCCTATATGTTTATCATTTCCAGTGTCCCTCAGCCCTTTATGTAGATCTGTATTTTTCTCTGGTACCATATTTCTTTTCCATGAAAGTAATCCTTCATATTTTTTGTAGTAAAGATCTGTTGCTGATGAATATTTTCAGCTTTTGTGTGTCTGAAATGACTTTATTTTGCCTGCAATTTTAAGACCGGTTTCACTTTTAATAGAATTCTAAATTTACACTTTTGTTTCTTTCAATACTTTAAAACTCTTGCTTCACTATCTTTGCACTTGCATTGCTTCTGATGGGAAATGTACTGTTGTCCTCATTGTTCTGTCTCAACATGTCTTTATTCTCTGGTAGCTTTTGAGATTTTCTCTTTATCACTGATTTGAACAATTAGATTATGTTGTACCTTGGTGGTGTTTTCTTGTTTCTGGTGCATGCTGAGCAATAACCTACATCTTTGGGTTTACAGTTTTCAAGGATAAAGAAAATTTTCAGTCATAATATCTTTAAATATTTTTCTTTCCACTTTGGGTACTTGAGTTATATGGCTATTTCAACTCTTGAAGTTGTCCCACAGTACACAGATACTCTTTCCATTTAATTTTTATTTTTTTCTTGTTGTGTTTCATTTCAGACAGTTTCTATTGCTATGTCTTCAAGTTTATTATTGTTTGGTTCTGCAGTATTTAGTCTATTGCTCATCACATCTAATATATATTTTTTAATACCAGATATTTTAGCTTTCATGTCTAGAAGTTATTTGGTTTTTAAGAAATCTTCTGTTTATCTCTAAATCTTTGAACATATGGACTACAATATGATGGCTGCTTTTATATTCTGGTCCATTGATTGTATATCATTATTAGTTTTAAGTCAGTTTTATTGCTTAATAACTCATAAGTTATCAGGATTTCTTGTTTCTTTGAATAGTTGTTAAGTTTTTATTGAATGCAAGATTATAAATTCAACATTTTGTGTTGCTATAAATATCCTTGAGTTTTTTTCTGGGCTAGAAGTGAGCTATTTAAGGACAGTTGGATTTTGTCTGGTCTTGCTTTGATATGTTAGGCGATTTCAGAGCAATGCTCGTTCAAGGTCAAATTATTCTCCACTACCGAGCCACAGCTTCCCTGGATACTATATCCAGCACTTGTAGCTTTTAGCTTTTCCAAATTGACCCATGGAAACAAGCACTCTTTTCAGTCCCATTTTGGTACTAGGCGTTGTTCCCTTTAATCCTTGCAAGTGGTTACTGACCTTAGATGATACCTCACATTCATCTGCTAAAAGTATTATGCTGAATACTTGAGGAGATCTCTCTGCAGAACTCTGGTAGTCTCTCTTGGAACAGTCCTCTCTCTTCTTTAACAATCAGATGAGTTCCAGCTGCTTTAGTCTCCCTGGACTCTTAGTTAGTCTTTAAATTCAAGAAGTTCATTGCTTCTTGCATGCAAACACCTTGCCAATTCCATTCCCTAGAAACCAGTCAAGTAATAAACTGGGGTACATTTATGTTTTGCTTCATTTGTTTCATTCCTGTCTTTCAGGCTGAAAACTGTTGTTGTTGTTGTTGTTGTTTATATTTTCCTGATTTATTTTTGGTTTTTTCAGACAGGAAAATAAATCTATTCCCAGTTTTTTTTCATTTTTTCTGGAAGCTGAAAACCACCTATCTTTATAACTGATTTTTCACTGAGCTTTTTACCCTCTAACATTATTTTGCTCTGTATGTATTAAAACCTGTATCGGAGACACCAAAACATGCATATCATTTACATGTTTTTATTTGCATAACTATCTTTACTGAACCTTATGTTCTGCAATGGCTTAACATTTTCCTTAACATTTTTCCACTTATTGGTTTAAGTGAATTTCAAGTGACATATCTCAAACTCACATTTCTTTCAAACATATGCAACTGAGGAGTTTCATTTCTAGTGGTAGGAAAAATATTGCCTGTCTGCCTCTATGCACAACCTCCCTATATGCTGGAAATGTTTAAAAATATTAACTGGATAAATTTGATACAGATGGGCAAGCTTATGCTATCTACGCTTTTGAGCTTAGTATTTGTTTTATTAACTAGCATCCTTAGATCATTATTTATTTCAATTATTATTTCTAGTGGCTAATGATTATTTGGGAAAAATTTGAGTCACAACACTATATATTTATTTTTTGAAAAATGTATATTGTTTAATGGTATGGTTTCTAAAAATAAAAAAGGAATAACAACACATATAATGCATTGACAATTCAATATAATATTTAAATACTGCCAATATGTTTTTGAGAAATCCTCTAAGTGGATTCAAAGTTTATCAGTTTATTAATTCATAAGGTTAAAGGATGTTGCACTTTTAGAATCTATTAATTACCATTAAAACTACTATTATTTTGTAAACTCAATTAAAAAATAAACAGGCAAAAAATTTGATTTAGTTATTCTATTTAAGGAATGTTGCTGAGTACCTGAAATAATGACATATTAGTCCCTTTAATTACATATTATGTCTTACAGAATCTAGGAAAATGTTCCACTAATACAAATTCATAGTAGAGTTGTAAATGCTTGTTTGTGCATTTTGAAAAGTATAAGAAGACTGTGTTATGTTAATATGATTGTTTCTTTGGCTACTGGAGATGAAGGCAATAAGAGAATGATGCAGAAACAAAAAGAACAAGTTGTAATCTTTGCACTGAAATTTACATCCTTAAGGGTGAATGTTCATATATAAGAATTAGTATCCATGTAGTTAATATGCCCTAAACTGAATTTTTTTTCATTAAAAAAAATTATTTCAGATTCAAGAGGTACTTGTGCAGGATTGATACATGGGTATATTGCACGGTAGTGAGGTTTGGACTTCTAATGAGCCCATCACCCAAGTGATGAGCATGTTACCCAATGGATGGTTTCCCAACCCTTTCTCTCGTTCCTCTCTCCCACTGGAGTCCCCAGTGACTGGCTGTTGTTCCCATCCTTATGCCTGCGTGTACGCAGTGTTTAGCTTGTAGCTTTGACTTATTAGTGAAAATCTGTGGTATTCGATTTTCTATTTCTGTGTAAATTTACCTAGAATAATGTCCTCCAGCTACATCTACTTTGCTGCAAAGGACATAATTTCATTACTTTTTATGGCTGCATAGTATTCCATGGTGCATATATATATATAATGTATATATAGACAATGTTTTATATATATATACATTGTCTTTATTCTTGATCTTCTGTCCATTTCCAAAATTTCCATAACTTCTGACTCCTCCATTTTCTCAGGACCAAAACAGCTTTAGTTTCTTTTCTCTTATATCCCCATAACGATCAGTTGGGCAATCCTGCTAGTTCTATCTGTACTATACAACCAGAATCCTACAATTTTTCACTCTTGTCTGATCCTCTGTCATCTCTTGCCAGGATTATTGCAATGACCTTCTAATTCATCTCCTTACTTCTTTCCTTGTACCGTAACCTCTGTTCACAACAAGCAGTCATAGTGATCTGTTTAGGTGGAGTGTTTCCTACCTCTGCTCAAAACCTATGGAAGTCCACATTTTACTCCATAAACCCAAGATATTGCAATTACTTAGAGAGTCCTATGTAACATATTCTAAGCCCACTCCCCTCCTTTGAGGCTATTGCCGCAAATATTGTTCTTGTTGACCTTTTACAATGTAACCTTAGATTGGTCTTTGTATCTGGGTAGAAAAAAAATGGAACAAATTTATCATAGGTGTAAATTTGGACATTGTGACAGCCTACGTTTTCATACTTTGCATGTTTTATCTCTGCATTATTAAAAAAAATACTTCCTGAACATTTTAAACTCAAGGTCACATTATGAATGAGCTATAGTGCTTGTCTTCTATAAAATGGTTTTGAAATTCATGATCTTTCAAACACTTAAGGTAGATTTTCTGCCTGTGAAACTAGTGGAGGACTGCTCTGGGGGGTGAGTTTCCATCCTCCAATTTGTTAGTCTTTGTAAAAATCTACAGCTGCAACAAAATAACTTTTAATCTACAAGTACAAACATCTCTCAAAGATATGTGTGCTTGGTTCCAGACCACCGCAATAAAATGAATGTCACCATAAAGCAAATCACACAATTGTTTTTGTTTCCTAGTACATATAAAGTTATATTTATACTATACTGTAGTCTGTTATGTATGCAATAGCCATGCGTATTTCTAAAAGCAAGGTACACATATTAATCACAAAATTTTGATTTAAAATGCTAATTATTGTCTGAGTCTTCAAAGACTCATAATCTTTTTGCCTTGATGTTGATGGCTGCTTGACTGATCAGGGTGGTTGGAGTGGCTTTGGCAATTTCTATTTATTTCAATAGCTTTAAGGGTATGAGTGGTTTTTGGTT
Source organism: Carlito syrichta (assembly GCF_000164805.1). NCBI lineage: Eukaryota > Metazoa > Chordata > Mammalia > Primates > Tarsiidae > Carlito > Carlito syrichta. The sequence continues at coordinate 1,288,980 of NW_007259741.1, forward strand.
ACATGGTGAATTGTATAGTGGTGAAAAAGTCTGGATTTTAAGTGAACTTCTTACCCGACTTGCACAACTTGTACCTAGTAGGTAATTTTTCAACCTTCATTCACCTCCCACCCTCGTCACTCTGAGTCTCCAGTGTCCATTGTACCATTTTATGTGCCTTTGCAAACCCATAGCCCAGCTCCTACTTATAGGTGAGAACATGTGATATTTGAGTTTTCATTTCTGAGTTACTTCACTTAGGATAATTGTCTCCAATTTCATCCAAGTTGCTGAAAAATACATTATTTCATTCATTTTCATAGCAGAATACTATTCCATGGTGTGTGTGTGTGTGTGTGTGTGTGTGTGTGTGTGTGTATGTCACATTTTCTTATCCACTAATTAGTTGATGGGCATATAGGAGAATTGTAAGTATATGTGTATCTAACATTAGAGAACCTCAATATATAAAGCGAATATTAATAGACCTGAAGGAAGATTTAAATGTAAGACCTAAAAATGCAAAACTATTATTAATAGAAAAAAGCATAAAGGAAAAGCTTCAAGACATTACTCTAGGCAAGTATTTTTGGGATTAAAAAAATAGTCTTGGCAACAAAATAGACCCAAAAGCATGGGCTGCAAACATAGATAAATGGGATTATATCTAACTAAAAGATTTTCACAGCAAAGGTAACAATCAACACAGCAAAGAGACAAACCTACAGAATGAGAGTATATATTTCCAAATAATAGTTTTGATAAAGTGTTACTATCCAAAATACATAAAGAACTCAAACAACTCAACAACAAAAAGCAAATAACTTTACTAAAAATGAGAAAAGGACCTGAAAGGGCATTTCCCAAAAGAAGACACACAGATAATCAACAACCATATGAAAAAATGCTCAACATCACTAATCATCAGGGAAATGCAAATCAAAACTGAGAGATATTATCTCACTTCAGTCTGAGTGGCTAAGGTATAGAGAAAAGGGAAACTTACACACTGGTGGTGGGAGAGTAAATTTGTATAGCCATTATGGAAAACAATATGGGGTTTCCTCAAAAAATTGAAAATAGAACTACCATATGATCTAGCAATCCATTCATGTAAGAACTACTAGATAGGTGCAAAGGAAATGAAATCAGTATATTAAAGAGATATCTGCACCACTATTCATAGTAGCCAAGATATAGAACAACCTAACTATCCATAAATGGATGACTAGATAATGAAAATGTGGTAAACACACACACACACACACACACACACACACACACACACACACACACACACACACACACACACAGTAGAATACTACTTAGCCATAACAAAGAATGAAACTTGTCATTTGCAGCCACCATGGATTAATCTGGAGGACACTGTGTTAAGTGAGGTAAGACCAGCACATAAAGACAAATACTGCACAATCTCACTCATATATGGAATCTAAAAAGTTATTCTTATAGAAGTAGAGAGAATAGTGGTTACCATAGGATGGGGAGGATAGCTGGGAGGGCCGTGATGAGAGATTGGTCAACAGGCACAAAGCTACAGTTAAGAGGAATAAATTCTGGTGTTCTATTACATAGTAGACTAGAATGACAAGAATTAACAATATTGTAATGTATATTTCAAAGTAGCTAGAAGAGAGGTTTTTTTAATGTTCTCGCTGCAAAGAAATGATAAATGTTTAGGGTGAAAGATATGTTAATTACCCTTGTTTGAACATTATACAATTTATACATATATGGGAATATCACATTTTACCCTATAAATATGTGCAATTATTATGTGTCAATCATTTAAAAAGCTTAACTGAGGAAAACAATATTTATAGATAATTGCCTGAAGCTTATCCATTCATGTAGAAATTCTAAATTTTACCCTTAGATTTGATGAAGCCATCTGAGACTCATATTTTGCATACTATTCTTTCTTTTGACTTTAACTTACTTTACCTAAGGTCAGGCCAGTTTCTTCACTTCCTTATTTTTATCCTTTTTTTATATGTATTATTGAAAGTTACCTTATGATTTTTTGAATAAATTTTTGTCTAATTAACTAAATAAAAGGTAGACAATTTTATTTGGCAAATGCTTGTAGTTTAATAGGATACACAAATATATAAACACACAAGGGGGACTCAAAAATTGGAATTTATGTATAAAAATTGTGTATTTATTCTTTCATATTTAAACTTCAGTCACCTTAAAAATACTCTATGTTTGCTGCAATACACCTATGGAGACACTTTTTCCACTGTTCAAAACAGTTTTTGAACTCATCAATTTGATGCCTCTTAATGCCTGTACCATTTTTTGTTTCACCTCTCCCACAGCAGCAAAACTTTTCCCTTTGAGAACTTTTTTCTATTCAGGGAAACAAAATAAAAGTTGCTTGGCGTGAGATCAGGTAAATAGGGGGTGGAGCACAGGGGTCATGCTGTTTTTGGCAAAAACTTAACACTAAAGCACACTGTGGATAGGTGTGCTCATAAGTCATGAAATGGGCAACACGTTGAAAAAGTCTCCAGAAAAATAATTCACTGAAGTCAAATGCAGCCTCTCACAACAACACTAGCTGGTACACTGATGCTGACGGTTTCTTAGAACATTTACCTAACAGGAGAAGCCTGTACTATCAGAGGCCTGCCCTCCATAAGACACGTCTGTTGTGAGGAGGGATCCCTCCCTTATACTTACACAAAGATAAGCACTATCTGTACTTCTTTTGATTTCCCAGTATTAAATGAACCAGTAATATAAAACTCTCGAAATCTTCTTGTCGACTCTTTAAAACTTAACTTATCTGTTGACTCCTGGTGGTTTCATTTAACTTAATTCCTCAGTGAGAGCTGGGGATGGAATAGGACCGTGGATGTTGCTTATTTTATCCTTATCCAGGATTCATGTGCCTTTCATATTAATTACTAATTGATCCTAAAAGTAGAATTTTTTCCTGCAATGCAAATTAAATGATTAACATGCCCTTTAATTAATTGCTCGATGCCTTATGCACTTTGCCTATAAATTTGAGTCAGAGAAGTATGATGAAACTAAAGGTCATTTATAAAGTCATGTCTATTCCAGGGGAAAATGTTTTAGGAAAACATGTAATAGAAGAGGCAGAGTTATAATACAGTATTTTTGCTTGAGTCAGGTAGTCAATTATGATTAGCATGGAATATATATTTTGCCCACAGGCAGAGAAACCAGAGGGGAAATAAAATAAAATAATTTATACATTACTTCTTACTAGTCCAGCGTCACAGAAAACTTTTGTAAAATCTGGTAAAGTTGTTCTTTGAAACATGTTGGCTCAGTAGTGCCCATACTTTCTGATGTCAATAAGGGCTAGGAGAAAACATTTGGAGCTGATTACCTATTTGGAGATGGTTATTTCATTAAAGGTATTCTGCATGTCCTTCTTTCATTCTCAAGAATATGATTTTATAGGCTTCTTTGTGGTACTGTAGCCTGGTAAATGCCACTTGGTGAGTTGTGCAATGAGGGTACAGGTGCCAAACTCCAGATCCACTGAGTGTGACATAAGGGAAATGAACAAGAGAGTATCAGGTTGCTGGAAACTGTAGGGGGCTGGTGGAAACAGAGCAGGAGATTAAGAAACAAAAAAAGCAGAAACATGCAGTAAAACTTTGAAACTGTGTGATTGGATGTGACTAGAAAGTAGCAACAACAGGTCCAGTTTCACATAAAGTAATTTTATACTGTCTTTGACACGCACTTCCTACAAAAACCCAACTCTGTGCATTGACTTGGAGGTGCCTTGGTTTACCAAAGTTTCATTAATCCAGAATCTGGATAATAATTATAGTTAATAATTGATATGTATTGAGAATTGTTGGGCACTATTTTAAATGCTTTGCATAACAAACCATAGTGTTATCAACCTTGCTTTATAGGTGAAGAAACAGCAGTATTCTAGTAAGTAATTTATCCGAGGACTCATGAAGCAGAGCAAAGGTGGGCCCAGCAGTCTGGCTTCACTGGGTGGAATATTTTTCCTCTGTGCTCTTCTTTCTGATGATCATGAGATGATGTGCAAATTTGACACTTTTTCTAGTGAAAATTTAGTATCTGTTATTAATTGGCAATTCTGACATCCAACTTCAACCACGAATTGCAATCCAAGTAATTGTAGACAAATGGTAGTTTATTGCAAAAGAAAATGAAAATGAAAAATGTCAACAACTGTGCTTGCTGTGGAACGAGTGCCTTATTTAAAGTAAATTAATTTTATAGCTTTCTATTAAATGTCAAGGGAGTTATAGCTTCAAACAAATTACTGTTACCTCAGTTTTCCTAATGGATAGCAGTAGGATGATTAAACATATGTTACACAATCTAACTAAAAATATAAATTATTATGGTACAATTATGTTATTAGCAGCTATGTGTATGGACTCAATGACCTTTAAGGACCATTCTAGCACTATTATTATATGATCATACACATAAAGTCCCTGCCCTGATGGGATAATTATTTTTTGTTTTTGTTTTTATTTTTGTTTTTCTGTCTTGTGGTGTCACTCTATTGCCCAGGCTAGAGTGCAGTGGCATGATCATGACTTGCCACCTGACTCCTGGGCTCAAGCAATTCCCTCCTCCTCAACCTTCCAAGGAGCAGGACTAATGGCATACGCCACCATGTCTAGCTAATTTTTCTGATTTTTTGTAGAGACGAGGTTTCGCTGTGTTGTCCAGGCTGGTTTTGAACTTGTGGTCTCAAGCAATCCTCTCGCCTTGGCCTCCCAAAGTGATGAAATTACAAGCCTGAGCCACGATGCCTGGCCTCTGATAGGATAATTTAAAAATACTCAACAGTGGGAGCAGGGCTGTGGTAACGCTTGTCCTTTTAGAGGATGTTGTGTTCCATAGTCATCCACACAGTTGCCCAGGGGGCACTGCAGCTGTTTCCCGTAGCAGAGTAGCAGCTGGGTTGCAATGAATGACACAACAGATTCTGCCATTTCCAATTCCTGTGTTACTCATATGTTGTGGGAATGAGATTATGCCTGTGGTAACTTTATTTTTCATAAAATGACCTGCATTCTAATCCTGCTGAGTGATATTTAAAATGCTTGTTGGTCAATGTTCCTTGTGACACTTGCTAAAATCATATTCCTAAATATACCTCAATCATATAATGATGTTTCTCCTTCATTTAGAAGAGTTTGAAGCAAAATTGAAGTTAGTTTCACAGAATGTTGAGTACCTTGGGAAAAACTTCTATTTGAATGCAGGGTAACATATGTACTGTACATTTCATTTTAGTAACTTCTGTTTCTTTTAAAATCAGACTCAGCTGGGCTCGGTGGCTCAGCCTGTAATTCCGCGCCTTTGGGAGGCTGAGGTGAGTGGATTGCCTGAGCCCACAGGTTTGAAACCCGCCTGGGCAGCGAAACCTCATCTCTACAACAAATCAAAAAATCAGCCGGGCGTGGTAGCACATGCCTGTAATTCTGGCTACTTGGAAGGCTGAGGCGGAAGGATTGCTGGAGCCCAGCAGGTCGAGGCTGCAGTGGCTGGAAGCGGCCACTGCACTCCAGTCTAGGTGACAGAGTGAGACTCCAACTCAAAAAAAAAAAAAAAAATCAGACTCTTGGATAGTAAAACAACACCTCTGTTCTCTCTGGCATATAAACACTTTCAGTTCTCTTTGGAGCATCATGTATAACTGATGCTTAGTAAATGGAAAGAAAAAGCAAACACACAGCTTTTCTATAGCTGCAGAGGGTGGGGGCGGTTACCAACAGATACTACACTGCATTGTTACTGGCAGCTACAGCCCTGCTTCCTTATGTGATGTGTGCACCAGCAGGGAATTTGCTTTCCCACAAAATTATCTGCCAATATGCACTTACAGAGCCAAGCACAGAGTTGTTGACTAATATGTACTAGTTGATGATGAATATTAATTTTTTCTGTTTTCTTGAGATGGATAAATAATATGCATCCATTCTTGAGACCTTAAAACTAGCAACTGAGAAGGGAAATACATGATTCTTTAAAAAAACTCTAACCTTTTCAAGGACTAACTTATTGCATACAATGAAGGAGCTACTTCCTTAAATAGTTCTTGTAAATATCCACTAGTGCCCCAGATTTTTTTAAAAGGAATGTTTTCATTACTTTTGGTTTTTGTTATTCTCTTTGCTGCACTCACCTTTCTTCACCTCTCTTATCATTACCTAGCAACCCTAGGCAACTTCCACACATTTATACTGATACTTTTTTCTACCTTGAAGAGTTATGTCCTACCATCATCATCTATGGGATAACTCAGTCAGCATGCAGTTGTCACTGCCCATCACTATTTACTTCAGAACCCTTATCTGAAGCTCCACCGTGTTTGTTTCCTAAACCTAAAAACGACTCCACCCACCTTTTTTAGTCCCTTTTTTTTTTTTGAGTTGGAGTCTCATTCCTTAGTCCAGGCTGGAGTGCAGTGGCACTCACGCTCACAGTCACTCCAGGGTCGACCTGCTGGGCTCTGGCAATTCTTCTGCCCCAGCCTTCTGAGTAGCCAGAACTACAGACACGTGCTACCACGTGCTACCACATCATTTTATTGTAATGACGAGGTCTTGCCAAGTTGCCCCGGCTGGTCTCGAAGCTGCGGGCTCAGGTAATCCACTCACCTCAGCCTACCAAAGTGCTGGGATTATATTCTGAGCCACCGAGTCCGGCCAGTCTTTACCACACATAGCACCAACAATTGTCTTCAAAAAACATAATCACTACAGAGTAAAATCAAACATAGATACAGAAAACAACACACCATGAACGTGTAGCTTAATGAATTATTTTAACAGAAACCTTCTACTCAACCACTCAGCTTAAAAATAAAACTTTACTAGAATCTCTCCATGTGTCATTCAATGACAACAACCTGCCCCCCCACCAAAATCAGCCACTATTTTGACATGTATGGGAATTTTGTTTTATCGTTATCATTTTTTCAGTTCTTTATCATGCTATCAGTCAAATGTTAATTCTTAATTACTATAGCTTAGCACTGTCCATTCTTTTGTTTCTTTTTCATCACTGTCTTTTTTCTTGCAAGTTGAGGAGCCCATTTGTTCTGTAGAGTGTCTCATGACCTAATTTCTTTGTTGCATGCCTCTGGTATAGTCCAGCATGTTCCTCCAACCCCTCTGTTTTTGCACATTGGCAGCTGAATACATGATGAGACTCAGGGTTTAGCCTGCTGTGAATTTGTGTGGCTCTCTCTGTTTTCATGTGAGAGTAGTTGTTGATACCTAGTACCTGGATCTATTTATCCATTGGGGGGATGCAAATTGATAATTTGTCCATTACGTTGTATTTCATTTATTAGCTGGAATTACAAATAAATGTTTTCATCTGTCAGCGATTTGGCAGAACGAATGCTTCATTCTTTCACTTGATGCACATTTTCAAGATAAGGAATTGACACCCTATCATCAAAGTTGTCAATGCATTGATTTTAAAATATCTTTATAAATTCCCAGATTAAAATACATCTGAAGGGTTTTAGTACAATTTTTATCCTTGTGGAGTTCAGTTCTTAGGTCTGTAGGAATTTTGTTCAAGTTTCTAAGTTGATTGCCAAATTCTTTTGACACAGCCTTACTAATCTTTGATCGCTTCCTCACTATATACTATGGCAAGAATTTTAGTGTTCCACCTCATTTTGTTGATTGCCTGCCCAAGAATATGCTATCTATCTAGGAAGCTCTAATTTGCTTTAGTGGAAGATGATGTTTGAGGCCACAGTCTTGGCACCAGGAATACCCATATATTCATCATTGTTATGGGGACTTTTCAGTAGACAGAGCACCAAAAAGTCCTGAGATATAAACATCTCCCAGGTTTTCACTGATACTCTCAATTCAAACAGGACTATGTGATTTTTACTTAACTTTTTCAGTCCCACGTATCTATGACATCCTCCTCACACATCCTGGCACTACGGGAACATCCCATATGGTAAACAGAGCCTAAGGCGACCCTCAATGACCCCACCTACTATTATTCATTCCTTTGTAATCCCTTTTTCTTGACTGTGAAACTTGCTTCTAGTCAATGAAATATGGCAAAAGTGACGGGTTAAGTAAGTGACCATGTTAGGGAAGCCACATTGCAAGGCACTCCAGTTGGCCTCTAGAAACCGAGGGTTTCCTCTAGACAATCTCAGCAAAAATCAAATAAGCACAAGCTATCAGTTTTACAGTTATGAAGAACTATCATGTGAGTGGATAAGAGAATCTTTCCTTAGTCAAGCCTTAGAAACCAGAACCCAGCCCTGGTCAACCTAAGTGCAGGCTGATGAGACTCTAAACAGAGGATCCAGTTAAGCCATGCCTAGACTTCTGACTCATAGAAATTATGATTATAATTGTGCATTATTTTGAGCCATTACACATTTGTGGCATTTTTTTAATGCAGCAATAGAAAATAAATACATTCCATTTTTACTCATTCCAAATTGCATACCTAGTAGTCTTAGACAAACAACTCTAATACTACCCACCAGTATGACTACTGTAAACAGTAGAAAGGAAAGGGAAAAAAGGAAGGAAGGAAGGAAGGAAGGAAGGGAGGGAGGGAGGGAGGGAGGGAGGGAGGGAGGGAGGGAGGGAGAAAAGAACTCCCTCTTATTTTTCACTTAAAAAAAAATAGTTGTATAAAACCTGCATTGTCAGAGCACATAGCCATTATTCAGTTTGCTTTCTACCTTTTAGTTTTGTGGAGACCAAGATCTCCATGGAGCTATCTATTTAGAACTCACTAGCAATTCCTAAATTCAATGACATTTTGATTATCCAAACGGCTTCTCCAAGGGATTCTTCAGGTACTGCTCCTGAGCACACTGTTTTCTGAGTTCTCACATGTTGATGACAGTGGGATTGTGGACTTTATATTTCAGATTTTGCTGGCTACAAAATCCTTTTCTCATGTTTTCTCCTCTTGAGTATCTTAAAAATGTTACTACATTTTCTTCTGGTATGATGTGTTTATGTTAAAAAGTCTGATGATAATCTCGTTTTCTGTTCCTTGTAAGTCACTCTTGACTGGATATTCAAAAGAGTGTTTCCTTTTTATTTAAAATAAGTTCTGTCATTTTACTTGACATATTTTTAATGTTGATTGTTTTGGATCTATATTATCAAGTAAATGTTATTTGCATTCAATATGTAGCATCAGTTGTCTTCTTTTTAATTTTGGAAACCTATTATTATAGTATTTAGTATCTATTCTGGTCTACTGCTTTGGTTTTCTTTTTTAGGAAAACATCATTCTATCTGAAACATTTAACTTATCTTCAAGATTTCACTGTTTATTAAATTTTATTTAATCTAATTTTTTATTTTGGACCTTTAAATTTGTGTTTTTTGCTTTGCATTCATCATTATTTGTCTTCATTTCTTCTAGATTAGACTAAATTTATGAAATTATCTTTTTCTATATATTTAAGTATTTCCTTGGTTTTAAAATCTAAATATTTACATTCTAAAATAACCCTTCTCTCTAATTTTGATTTATCTTTAACTTTAATTGTCTTCATGTCTTTTAGGTTGTTTGATGTACTAAAAAGCAATTTTTACGTGTTTTGTGGCCATATCCTTCTGGCATGTTTTTATTGTTTGTAGGAATGTTATATGAATCTGTATTCTCTTTTTGAGTTTTAATAACTACATGAGACTTGATCCTCTTCTTTTGATCATATCTACGTGAATTCATATTTTTCTAAAACTTCTAGAAAAATGCATGATTCATCCATATATGCTAAGTAGTTTCCTCTTTTGTTGTTTATATATTGAATTCAACAATATGTTAGATTGTTTTTGTGATTTCCTGGCTCTCACTCTTTTACTTATATATTTTTCTTTCCTTTTTAAAATTTTTATTGTCACTATTCTGCTCAATTTTGATTTCACTTCTGGTCATTTTTCCTCAGCATTATGCCCTGCCCTGAAATGAATCCCAGACTGGTCAATTTAGAGAGGTTTAAAACTTACAGTGGTTGCCCTGTACCCACCTGCTACTGTGTTGGGAAAATCTCCTCTCATGTTCAACTGCTGTTCTCAAACTGATTCACTGTATGCTCCAGTGAATACCATTTGACCATTTGGGGATTCTTCTAACCTCAGATTTGTCAAACAACCCATGCTTCTTTCGCCTTCATCCTGAACAGATGCTAATAACAGACAGGTTACTGCATTTATATTGTGTGGTTCATAGAGAACAGTTTTGTTAAGGTGCATCCTTGTGGCTTTGGATTTGCTGTCTAGTTGCTCTGTTTGTATTTATTAGAGGAGTCAAGGAGATTTCACTATCTTTGCCTCCACTTTCCCAGAGTTCTCTGGTCAATCTCTTGTATTGAAAACTTGAATTTCTCTATTTTCTACTACACATTCTCTATAATTTTACAACTCCCACTCTTTATTAAATTAAAACTTTTCTATACCTGAGCCTAATATTTAAGCCTTTCCACTCCTTACAGTCTTTGAATCCTTTCTTATTCAGCCAGAATCCTGGGATTAATCAATCACTATGGCACATTCAATAGTGCTGCCATTTCTCTAGTCTTCTTTTCCTTTTTTGGAACAATTCCTGTCAAAGTCTCATTGTATTTAAAGCTAACTTTCATGCTTCTTTATCCTTATATATATCTATTAAGCATCACTAAAAATTGACAAATGGGGTTGCTAGACACAAAGACCATAATTTCCAAAATCTTTCACATATCAGGAGTTGAGTTTTTAATGTTCATTGGTAATTCTTTTGTCTCCACTTAGTATCTTTTCAGATTCTCCACAGCAAATTCTAAACCATAATCAGTCTTCAGGTGCCCTCCAGTCACTCTTTTCAACCTCTAGCAGATTGAAGTCCATAATTTTGTCCTTCTTTATGACTGTGTAATATTCCATCATGTTCATGTACCACATTTTAAAAATCCAGTCCACTTTTAATGGGCAGTGTGGCTGCTTCTATGTTTTTGCCATTGTGAATAGTTCTTGGAATAAACATATGCGTGCATGTATTTTCTTTGTAGAATGATTTGAGTTCCTCTAGGTATATTCCCAGAAGGGGGATTACTGGGTCATATGGAAGACTGATTTTTAGATCTTTCAGAAATTGCCACACTGTTTTTTCCACAGAGGCTGTACTAATTTACACTCTCACCAACAATGTAGAAGCATTCCCTTTTCTCCATATCCTCTCCAGCATCTGTTGTTTTTTAAGTTATTAATGATGACCATCCTGACTATAGTTAGGTGGTATCTCAGTGTGGTTTAATTTACATTTCTTTGTAAGTAAGGCTAAGTGAGTGAGGCTAAGCATTTTTTCATGTATCTGTTGGCTGCTCATATGTCTTCTTTTGAGAGGTTTCTATTCATATATTTTGCCCACTTTTCAATAGAGCTATTTGGTTTTTGTCCTTTTGGCACATTTGAGTTCCTTGTAGATCCTGGATGTAGGCCCTTTTCAGATACACAGTTGGCAAATATTTGCACCCCCCCCCATTCTGTTGGCTATCTCCCCACTCTCTTGATGGTTTCTTTTGCTTTGCAGAAGCTTTTAAGTTTGTTGAAATCCCACTTGTCTATCTTATCTCTTATGGCATTGGCAAAGAAGGACAAAATTATGGACTTTGCAATAACTTGGATAGACTTAGAGTCTATAATACTGAGTGATCTATCACAGACACAAAGAACTGAGTACATGTTCTCATTCATAAGCAGATCCTGAATATTATCATAATATTGCAAGGAAAGGATTGGCAGGGAAGGGAGGGAGGGAACATAACATTCCATGACTCTACAACCTTATAATTCACCCTAACCCTAACTCTAATCTTCATTTCATTTTCTTTTCACTTCTCAGTACATTGCCAAAGGCCCTTTGCCCCTTAGTATTTTGGCAAAAATTCATTCCTCAGTGTCTCCTCAAATTTTTTAAGAGCTAAGCTTCATGGACTTGGTTTTATCACAGCATTTTGTTTGTATTTAATACAAAATTTTATATCACTTATGCATTAAACTATTTCTATAGATTTAGTAATTTTAATGATGTATTAAGAATCTAAGATTATCTGTAGCATTTTTACCATTGACTTTTTCCTTTGTTTTGAAATTACATTGCTTGCTTCGTGCTGTATTTCCCTATTCTTTCAAGTTCCCTTTGATGAGACTTCTTTTTTTTATTTTTTATTTTTTTATTTTTGAGTTGGAGTTTCACTCTGTTGCCCAGACTGGAGTGCAGTGGCCGCTCCCTGCCACCGCAGCCTCGACCTGCTGGGCTCCAGCAATCCTTCCGCCTCAACCTTCCACGTAGCTGGAACAATAGGCGTGCGCTACCACGCCTGGCTAATTTTTTATTTATTGTAGAGATGAGGTCTCGCCAAGTTGCCCAGGTGGGTCTCGAACCCACGGGCTCAGGCAATCCACTCACCTCAGCCTCCCAGAGTGCGGGATTACAGGCTGAGTCACCGAGTCCGGTTGAGACTTCTTTTCTACTGCTCACATTACCCAGTCCCATAGTTAGATTATACTCAGTCTTATTTCCTATGCTTTTTATGCATCACTCTACATATTCTTCCTGGCTTAGCCACCAAATTTATGACTTTTTTTTCAATCCACATTTCCCACTGTCTTATTCAGAGCTTCATTTTCTCCAGCAAGAACAGTTATCTAGCAAGACTCACCACATTTTGTCTCAGATAATGTAAATTTTTCGTAAGTACCTTAATATTTTTAATATCTCAAATATAATGGGCTGTTAACATCAGAATGAGTAGGTACTGAAGAATACTTCTGCAATTCTAAATAATAGAATAACTTTTACATTTTAATTTTTTAAGGATTTTAACATTATGCAGATGATCTTTTTTATTAGTGGTGGGTTTTAAAGTTGTTTTTTTTTGTAGAGTTATGGGAAACAAGTAAGGATTAACTGCACAATTATGCTGCATGCAGGCGAAGTTAGGACTTCCAACTGGCCCTCCCCACTCAGTTGGGACCAAGTACCCTTTGTGTTGTTACACCCCCCGCCACACTCAGTAGTGCCCAACAACTGCTGATCCCTCCCTTGGGCTAATGCAATTAATGTTCAATTCCCACTTATGAGTGAGAACATGTAGTATTCAGTTCTTTGCTTCTGTGACAGGTTACTAAGTATGATGTTCTCCAACTCCATCCAATTTGCTGCAAAGTCCATGATTTTGTTCTTCTTTGTGGCTACATAATACTCCATTGTGTATATGTGCCACATTTTCTTTATCCAGTCTACTTTCGATGGGCAATAGAGTTGATTCCATCCTTTTGCTATTGCAAATAGTGTGACTATAAACATGCGTGTGCAGTTGTCTTTTTTGTAGAACAATTTATGATCCTCTGGGTATATTCCCAGGAGAGAGATTGCTGGATCATAAGGAAGGTCAATTTTTAGTTCTTTTGGGAAACATCACACTGCTTTCCATAGAGGCTAAACTAGCTTGCAACTCCCACAAAAAGTATAGAAGCATTCCCTTTTCTCTACACCTGTGCCACCATAAACACTTATGCACATCGGAGTAGGCAATGAGTTCTTGAACAAATCCCCAAAAGTGAATGCCATAAAAGCTTTGATAGGCAAGCAGGACCTCATCAAACTGAAAAGCTTTTGCACAGCAAATGAAGCTATCAAGATAGTGGGGAGACAAACCACAGAATGGGGAAAAAAAAATTGCTAACTATGTATCTGACAAAGGTTTTACTATCCGTAATCTACAAGGAACTCCATGAGCTGAAAGGAAGAAAACAAACAACCCCATTAAAAAAGGGAGCGAAGGACATAAATAGACACTTTTCAAAAGAAGATATACAAGCAGTCATCAGATACATGAAAAAACGCTCAGTCTCACTAATCATCACAGATGATCTTCTCATGTCAATTTGTTAGATGACTGAGTTTTGCTTACATACATTTAACTATTTTGTTAAAATTGCTTTTGTAGGCACCAGTATTTACATATATGTGGTATCATAATTTACTAAATCATTTATCTTTCTTAAAAGAAAAAGAAAATAGTTATAATTTAATTTTTCATGAAAATCGTGTTTCTGTAATGGATGAAATAAATTTTATGAACTATTTAGTGGAAATACTTTTCTCAGCTGAAGCATATTTTGAGAAATGTGAGAAACCATTATTATAAATCCACATAACACTTCATTAAGACTATTTACAGAAAACACATTTTTTATTTTTACTGATGTAACATGAATATTTTCATGAATATTTTTCTTCAATCTTTGTTATCAGTTCAGAATAATTTTGCTCATTTCAGAGAATCCTTTAAGGAAATACTGCTATTTTCACTTTTCATTTTAATCCTGCCTTGGAGATAGCCACATAAACATCTTTCATATTTCTAGAATCAAACTCTGAATTCTCTGGCTATCTATTTTTCCTCTGGGAAAATGCTAATTTTCACAAGATTCTCTCTTCAGGGTACACACAGCAGTGTTAAGACTTTTTCTTTGCTGACTTCCTCATGGAAACTCTTTTTTAATCCATCTGCAAATCAGGAACATACCTGCCACCGTCTTTGGTGAAATTTTATCACCAGAGCTACCCAGCATCATAGGATAATGTTGAATCTCCAAAAATTTCATTGGCTTTTGTATGTAATCTCTTGCTCTTCAGAATCCAGAAGCTAGTCCATGACGATGAGCAGGGGAAGATGGTAAACCATCTCCTTCATTTTTCTCCTCTTTCCCACAAACTATCCCTTCTCCTTCTTTAGACAAACATTGTGCAAATACATATCAAAGATAGACAGAAAATCTTTGCAATTTCCATTATCCGTTATCTCTTGAGGATCATACCTCATAGACTTTATAGCCACACAGAAATTTGTACTATTTGAAGAAGTGCAAGAAACGAATATAAGATTTGGTTTATATCTCTCTCTAACTCGTGAATATACCCAGAGGAAACGAAATCACTCTATGAAAAAATACCTGCACACGCATGTTTATTGCAGCATTATTCACAATAACAAAAACATGGAATCAAACATGCTGTTCATCAAAAGAGAACTGATTAAAAAAACAATGGTACATATACACGATGGAATATTACACAGCCATAAAGAAGGACAGAATTATGAACTTCACAGTAACTTGGATGGACTTATAGTCTATAATACTCTGTGATGGGTCACAGAAACAAAGAACTGATACCACATGTTCTCGTTCATAGGCGGAACTTGAACAATTATCATACTACTATAAGAAAGGGATTGGCCAGGGGAAACTGCCAGGGGAGGGGGATAATTGCCAGGGGAGGAGGGTGCACACCTCATCAGCAAGGTTACCTGCCTAATGAACATTTGTATACCTACCACTGAACTGTACCCCACATCTTTAAAATAAAAAATTTAACAAAAGGAAAATGAGAAATACATTTTATTTACCTTATTATTTGGTTCATAATTACATATAGTAATTATTATATCCATTATTATCTTTTTAATTATTTCCAATAGGATAATAATAAATATGGAAAACAACAAATGTGATGAAGTACTTTGGTGATAACTTGTCACAAGTCTGTAAAATGCAAATATCTGAGTAATAAATAGCTATTATTTAGTCTTCATTTGTCAGGATTCTTTTGATTACAAGTGATGGAAATTTAACTTGCAGTAGCTTAATGACAGAGGAAATTCCTAGGTGGATATTAGGAGTATCTCATACTTGAATATTTAAATTCTGGAAGCTGGAGGAATCTAGCTGAACCTCAAGAATAACTAATCTCTGTTTTTCTCCAAATTTTAATTTCGTTGTCTCTCCCTGTACACCTACTTCCTGCACAAGACAAGAAACATGGCTACTCTTGGCTCTGAATTTTGTATTTAGTGTTCACAGCAAAAGGTAGATTCCTTGCCCTATTTGCGTTTTTAAAAAATTCATTAAAGGACCCTGATGGCATGGGTTAGGACATGTGTTTACCGTAGTCTCATTCTGTATGGGAAGACAGATGTGATAATGAAAGAATATGAAGTAGTTCCCATGAGAGAAGTCTAGCTTAGAATAAGGAGGAAGAAGTATATCCATTGGACATTCTTAAGGTTTATCCTTTATCTTCCCTTTTTTCAGACCAAGACAAAAAGATACTTTTTATAATAAGTATACAAAATATCCCTAGAATTATTTTGTGATATACCATAAAGTTGGATTGTTAACACACACACACACACACACACACACACACACACACACACACACTGTATTCACTCCTTCAATAAACTAAGGATTTTATTTTGAATCTTTTCCTTATCTGAAGATAAATTCTAATAATCTTTAATGAGTTGCTTAGACATTTTTCTTAGTCTGGAAGTTAGACTGGGCGGTAATGTAACCTCAGTCCTGGACTTCCATGAGCTCCCTTTTAAGGAATGTGCCCAAGTTTGGCTCGATCTCCTCATAAAGTAGCTGGTTTTTGTTGTCGTTGTTGTTGTTTGAGTTGCAGTGTCACTCCGTTGCCCAGACTGGAGTGCAGTGGCACGCTCCCGGGCACTGCAGCCTCAGCCTACTGGGCTCTGGTGATCCTTCCGCCTCAACCTTCCAAGTAGCCGGAACTACAGGCACAGGCTACCAAGCCTGGCTAATTTTTTGATTTATTGTAGAGATGAGGTCTTGCCAACTTGCCCAGGCGGGTCTCGAACCCGCAGCCTCAGGCAATCCACTCACCTCAACCTCCCAAAGCGCAAGATTACAGGCTGAGGCACCGAGCCTGGCTTAAAGTAGCTGTTTTAATGATGAATTACCAATTCTCATTGATCATACAGCTGTTTTCTCCATTCTCCATTCTCAAATCAGTATCCTCTGATGTTTGTGATTTATTGTAATCTTGCAATTAATTTCGGTTATTTCCAACAGTGGCAGCAACATTGAGTGTACTATATACATAAATGTGAGATAAAAGGATAAACAGTTGGTGACTTTAAATATATTTAAATATGTGTGCGTGTGTATATGTGCTATATATATAAGAAGGGACCTAAAAAAATTGGAATTATTTTTTTGGAGGGTAGACCTCTTGTAGTACAGGCTTCCCCAACTAGGTGAGTGTTTTAGGAACCCATGGCATCAGTGTATCAGCTGGCATTGTTGTGAGAGACAGTATTCAGCTCAGTTAATTTTTTTTGAGTCTTTCAACATGTTTGCCCATTTCATGATGGGTGATTTACATGAACAACCTGCCCACACCACGCTGTTAGCCATTTTTGACCAAAAATGACATAACCCCATGTCCCACCCTCCCTACTCACGTGATCTCTACTGGAGCAACTTTTTTTTGTTTCCCTGGATGAAAAAGGTCCTCATAGGAAAACGCTCTACCAATATGGAAGAAGTGAAACTAAAGATGACAGAAGCAATAAAAGACATCTAAATTGATAAGTTTGAAAACTGTTTTTTTATTTTATTTTATTAGTTTTTTATTTTAAAGATGTGGGGTACAATTCAGGGTTAGGTATACAAATGTTCATTATGCAGGTACCCTTGCTGATGAGATGAAAACTGTTATAAGCAGTGGAAAAAGCATCTCTATAGGTGACAAAAGTTTAAACATGCAAGAATAAATATAATTTTTAATAAATAAATTATGGCTTGGGGGCGCTTCTCCTCATATAGACATACACACACACACACACGGTTCTTTTTCTCATTTTTACTCCCAACAAACATGAAAATTTATGAGCATCTAAATCTTAGCAATAACAAACCCTGCTGGTAGCTGCAAATAAGAAGAGATAAATGGGAAAAAAGGAATAATTTAATTGCATAGTTTTACACTCTAATAATAAAAATATTGGCACAAAAACATGTTCTAGCTTGAATAACTTGTTGACACATGTTATCATTTGACACATTGTGTTGATTTTGGAAGATCCTTCCCTTCCTTCATCTGCTTTAGCAGAACTCCTGATTTCATTCCTTTGTCTCACTGAGTTCTATTTTCATATGGTTCCAGGTAAGCAACTTCCATAAATTATTATTCCCCCAATTTTGTTTTCAAAATTTGCAGAATTATTGTCCGTTTAGTCACAACTTCAGCAAATGAGAAATGTCCTTTTGCCCGTATTAGAAAAACATTCAAGTCCCCTTTATTTTTCAAGTACGAGACTTGACTTTTCTTTGGAAATCTTTCTGGACCTCTCCAACTAGATACAATCTCACTTAAGAAGTCACTTAACCCCAGGGAACTTTATTTTTACATCATTTTTGCAATTATTTTTACTATATCCCTTAACATACCTCTGTATAAATGTAACATGCCCATCTATTAGATGTAAGTTTTTTTTAGGTGTCTTAATTATTCAAAATGCATTGACATTATATTTGTTCGTTCTTGATTTATTGGTCAGAACATAGGATGCATTCAAAGGTGGTGATTTACAAGAGTTTAATGAAGTATTTACAAAGTTTGGGAAGCTAACAAGAAATGATGAGCTCCAGGGATAGTAACAATGGAGAGCTCTACTGTGCCTAAGCCTAGAAGGACTAGGGAGAAGAGAGACTGTAAGCTCTGCAAGAGGGCTGCCAGACAGGAGCTGTATACCATAACAGAGGGTTATAATACTACCAAACTAAGGCGCTGCAAAGTGGGAGCCAAGATGATAAGCACTCTGATTTCTCTACCCTCCTCTCCAAGTACTTGAGTTGTGTTGTCTTCCATTGGACAAATTCAGCCAGAATCCAAACCAAAGGAAGACAGAAAAGTCAAATTCCACAGACTTCACAGAGTGGCTAAGGGAACAGAGCAAGACAAAGAAGGGTAGTCAGTGGATCTGAATAGACAAGTAGAGAGTATCCAGAACAATAATTAATATGTAAGATCTTCAACCCAGTGTGTTGCCACAAAATACAACTACAGACATTCAAGTTACTGCTCAGATTTTATTCATACTTGATTGGGAACAGGCAGTATATTGGATCCTATATCATAGGACTTTGGGATCATTTGTGCATCTAATGCATCTATAATATCTTGCTTCTATAATGTCTATATGTTACTATAAATTAACTTATCTCCATAACCAGAGAGACCACATTTTCCTGAATCCACATGTTTAATGGAATAACTGCCCTTGAACAGTTCTTTGATATTATCCATGAAAGTTTGGGTACACGTAGTAACACCTTCATGTCGGCACTATGCAAAATAGTACCTCCTGGTAGGTTTGTCTTAGGAATTAAATAAAATGATGAATATAAAATACTTAGTATGATTTTTGGCACATCACAAAAATGTAATAAATATTGGTTATAATGTTTTTAGCTTATCTTGAAGCATGTTACAAGAAACTACCTTTTATAGCAAGCTTCTGAATATATTTTTTATGTAATTGAAAATCTATTTGCAGAGTCATAAGACATTTATTTCACATATTTTTATATATTTTATAAATACATTTTACATTTGTAAATGTATATTTGTCCTGTCAAGAATGTCGTGATTTTATTCATCATCTTTTATTTTGCTTTGGTCACAAGAAACATCATAGTCAAATGTACTCACTTGTAGCACCTGCATGCATGCATGTTTATAAGCACTAATCTTTTTAAATTCCAGATTCACTGGGTACAAGTTCATGTTTGTTACTTGGACATATTGCTTAGTGGTGGGGACTGGGCTTCAGATGACCTGTTCTCCAGATAATGAACATTATACCCAATGGGTGACTTCTGAACACTAACTCCCATCTTCCCCATTTTAGTGTCCCCAGTGTCTATTATCTCCATCTTTGTGACCATTTAGCTCTTGCATATTAGTGAGAATATGCAGTGTTTGGCTTTCTGTTTCTGAGTTTTTTCACTTAGGATGATGTTTTCAAGTTCATCCATGTTGATGCAAAAGATGTGATTTCATTCTTTTTTATGGCTGCATAGTATTCCATAGTGTATATGTGCCACACTTTCTTTATTCAGTCAATCATTGATGGGCACTTAGGTTGGTTCCATGATTTTGCTATTGTTAATAGTGCTGCAATAAACATTTGAGTCCTGGTGTCTTTTTTTTTTTTTTTCTTTAGTTGGAGTCTCACTCCGTCACCCAGACTGGAGTGCAGTGGCCGCTCCTGGCCACCGCAGCCTCGACCTGCTGGGCTCCGGCGATCCTTCCGCCTCAGCCTTCCAAGTAGCCGGAATTACAGGCATGCGCTACCATGCCCGGCTGATTTTTTGATTTCTTGTAGAGATGAGGTCTCGTCAAGTTGCCCAGGCGGGTCTCGAATGCAGGCTCAGGCAATCCACTCACCTCAGCCTCCCAAAGGCACGGGATTACAGGCTGAGCCATATAATGATTTATTTTCCCTTGGGTAGATACCTAGTGGTGTGAATTCTGGATTGAATGGTAATTCTATTTTAAGTTCTTTGCAATATCTCCATACTGTTTTCCATAGAGGTTGAACTAAGTTTGCAGCCCCACCAACAAAGTATGAGCATATGTTTTCTTTGCACTTGCGCCAATATCTGTTGTTTTTTGGTTTTTTAATAATAGCCATTCTAATTGGTATGAGATGTCATACCTCACTGTAGTTTTAATTTGCATTTCTCTGATGATTAGTAATGTTGAGCCTTTTTTAAATATGTTTATTGGTCACATATATAATCACTATTTTTTAAACCATTATGTTGACTGTTTTATTTACGAGAGCTCTCTGTGAAATAAAGAGATTTACAAACACAAATGCACACATCTTGGATGAGACTTGGATTTCAGTTATGAGCAAACTTGGAAAATGTGTGTCCTGTCATCATCCCTTTTAACTGAGACATTAGAAGTACAATTCATATAGAATTAAGTAATTAAAAATAAATAATAAATATTTAGAGCAGCTTGAATTAAATTTCACTTTTGTCTTGTTAGTGAAATTCCTTATTTTGTTGTTTGAAATTCAGCAGCTAAATTCATACCATAAGATCCTCAAATGTTGTATGGCATTTTTCTTAAACTGTACATATAGTATTAAGCTTATTTAAGAATTTCTGCATTGACAAATATAAAACTTAATGTGATTGTTTAAATTCTTGTTAAATGCTGATACCTGATTCCAGACTGTACAATAATGCTGGATACATAGTACCTTCCTGCAGGATTTCTAACTCATGTTCTTATGATTATTATTTTTAATAAAGTCATTTTTTATGGTTATATTTTACAAAAATGATTAACATGTAAATCTGTAAATAATGGTGTATCGTAATGATAGAAAAGCACTTCCTGCTTTAAATAAGAGAGAAAAACAATATACTAAGTAAAAATATAATGAAAAACATACCCTTGCACAGAAAAGCCCAAGATTACATATTCACAGTGGACAGACACTTATGGATCGTGGTAAATTGTTGTTTGTGCTTAGTTCATGATTTAAAGCAATTGTTTTCAGATATGCTGCACTGAATTTGCCTAGTAGACTTTGCCACATTGATTACATCCCTTTGCAAGTCAGTTGGGAATGCAGTTTGCCTACGGAGAAGCAAGATATTATGATAAAGATTTTGTGAAGAAATAGTTTTAAAATATAGCTGACTTCTTTGAGAGCACGTCTCCCAACAATGACACACAAAAATGTTCCCTTTTAGAAGCAAATGCAAAAAATATTGATTGTCTCTAAAATATGTCATTTGCCGTTTTGCATCAAAGCACTTTAAAACCTTTTAAAACCACGGAAGTAGAAACTAAAGTACATTAAATGTACTTTCTGTGGTATAATTTTCTTCAGAATTTAAATCTTAGGTATAGAATAATTATTGCATTTCATCCACACTTTCATGAATTTAGTAAATTTTTCTTTCAATTCCTGTCACAAGCCCCATGGTATAAATAATCACAAAGAAGTCTTCTTCTCAGCCTCTAATATACATTAAATTATAAACTAAAATGTTTTGCATTTGAAGTCAAGTAATCAGTAGTTTTGTCTTTGTTTCCAGCAAAATAGTCATAAAAATTCTTCAGCCACCCAGAGGTAAAATCATATTTGTTGGGTATAAAGTGATAATTTAAATAATCAAAACTCTTTTACTTATTTAATCATATAAATGTTCAAGTTCTCTCATAAAGCTGTGTAGCTCTGATAAGTTTGTAAGAACCGTGATAAAACAAACCACACACACCAAAAAATGACACTATTTGACAATGTCACTCATAACTTGTTTTGTGATACTGATAAAAGATCCTAAAACATAGTCAGAGATTTCTAAATGGCTCAGTCACTAGGAATTTGCAATTGGACAGTTTTATATTTATAAAATATACCAAAGTATTACATGGTTAGAGTGAATTGCAAACTGCTGGAGACTAGGTGATTTTGCAAGCAAGGTGTCATGGAAATATTCATAGTCAGCAACATTTATTAAGTCACTTTGCTGAAAACAACAAAAAATGCCATTGTAGTGATGCTACATGTGCATTTTCAAATGTATGGCAAGACATCTTTTCCCTTATGTTGCAAATGTACTTAGAAAGACAAATGTTGCATTTCTTCATTTTCTTTTAAATCAGAGGAGATGCTATGCTTGTCATCACAGTGCATTTCTGATGTATTTCCTTTGTGCCCCCAATCTCGTATTGCCTAATGACACATTATCTCTCTTACTCATTCAAGTCATTCCTTCCTTCAATTTAATTAATGGAGCACCTACTATGTACCCAGCTGCCAGGTGTCAAGGTTGTCAATTTGGACAATGATTCTAACTGAAGGAAATAAGCAAAGCTTTATTCATTTATCGTGGTAGTGCAGTCAAAAGGCAAAAAAAAAAAAATGGTGTGGATCATTTTCTCCAAGAGCTGGCACCAAGCAAAGGTCAAATGGAGGTAACACAGATGGGGGGAACCCTCTCACTGTCCAGAAGCATCCAAAAAGGTCTCCTGCCTTTTTTTACGAGGGATGGGATTCGGACTTAGGAGCAGGGAGAGCAAGTGGGCTAGGAGCAGACAGGCACTGAGTCATATATGGTGAAATGGCCTCCTTCAAGACCCCAGATAAGGAAGTCTGCATGGAGGTTCCTGGAACTAGGAATGCAGACATGTATGTGAGCATGGCTTGCCTGAGAACCTGAGTCCTTGACTGCAACTCTTTCCAGAAAATTGCAATACACTAGCTGGAAGACATGTCTAGTGTGGTAAGAGTAGCTTCTCCTCACAACCCCTGTGAAGCCTGGGAGGCAGACCCGTGATCACCTCTGGTTAGGTCTGAATGATCATACACAGAATTTTGGCTGGAAGTCAGACTTCTCACAAGGTGATGTGCGCTGGTAAGAATAAGAGATCATACTTAATATGGTTTTAGCTCTTCAGGAAGTTAAATGTTATCAAATATGACATTTTTTCTTCTACGCCAAAAGTGTGTTCTGTGATGATAAATTCTGTAACTGAGTCATTGGGTCCTGCAAAATCTTTTTTTTAATTTGTTTTATTTTTATTATTTAATTGTTCATTCAACAAATACTGCTGAGCAAACACTGTAGCCACAGTGCCAGGCCCTGGAGTCATGATGGTGAACTAATAATCTGCTCCCTAGGTGAACACTTTTAAAGCCCCTATTATTTACCGAATGGCATCCATACCCTTTAACCTGGAATCCTAATTATTGGATTACATGATCCCAAACTAACTTTCTAGCCAAAAAGACTTTCCAGTGAACACTTGGAAAAGAATCCTTTTCCCACCTTTTACCACAAACCAGCATTACGATATTTCAACACAAATTAAAGATTCATTCCATGTCCTTTGACTTCCTTGAACTTTTCATGATCATTTACCTTATTCCCAACTTCACCAACTCTTCATCTTCACACTACTCTTTTTAGCATTTATTATAGCATACTTTCTATTAGTTATGCTTTAGTCTTATCACTATATGAAATCATACCTCTCTTAAAATGAGATGAGATCTTTTGTGGAATCCAGAATAACATGTGTGCTCTTGACACAATGAGAACAAAATATGCATCAGTGTAACTGAATGCAATACAATTTTCTAATCCATTTTTAGCAGATAAGAAAATACTCTTTAACAACAACAACAATCAGCTTACACTATACTAGGATTGACAAAAACAAAGGCAGTGGGGATAGATAAACAGATATTTGAGATGAACTTCATTAACAAGACATATTGTAATATGTGTATGAGACCTATCCACCCCATTTAAACACATGCATAAGATATGCACATAAAATGACAGTTAAAGCATAACAACAAAAATCTACATCCAAATTGACCAAAAAGAAATCCCTTGGTGCCACTGAGAGAGAGAGAGAGAGAGAGAGAGAGAGAGAGAGAGCATGGTATGGTATTGCATAGAGATTAGACCATTGGTAGGCTTTTGGGTCTGCAGACTGAAAACCAGGGCAGTGTTACCTACAGAGATGTAGTTAAGTACAGTGCTTTAATTAAAGTTGTCTTAGTATGTCCATGATGTCAATATGAAACTGTGCTACTGCATAAAACCTCGAACCATACAGAGATACAAAAATGGGAGCAGAACATTTATGTCAACTACAGGAAGCACCAAGAAAGACTTTAAAAAAAATTTTTTTTTAATTTTAAAGATGTGGGCTACAATTCAGGGTTAGGTATACAAACGCTGATTATTCAGGTACCCTTGTTGATGAGGTGTGCCCCTCCCTCCCCTAGCAGTTTCTCTCAACTACCAATCTTATCCCCGCCCCCTGGCAGTTTCTCACTACTGCCAATCCCTTTCTTATAGTATTATGATAATTGTTCAAGGTCTGCTTATGAGTAAGAACATATGGTACTCTGTTCTTTGTTTCCGTGATAGATCACTGAGTATGATTGACTCTAAATCCATCCATATTGCTGTGAAGTCCATATGTTTGTCCTTCTTTATGGCTGCATAATATTCCATTGTGTATATGTACCACAGTTTTTTTTTATCCAGTCCAGCTTCGATGGGCAGCATGGTTGGTTCCTTGTTTTTGCTATTGTGAATAGAGCTTCAACAAACATTCACGTGCAGGTATCTTTTTTGTAGAATTATTTGAGTTCCTCTGGGTATATTCCCAATAGGGGAATTGCTGGGTCATATGGAAGGTCAATTTCTAGAAAGATTTTAATGCTGACAGCAGCTAAGATGGAGGAAAAAGTTACCTATAATAGATTGAAACCCCAATTCTGTGCCAAACACAAGTGGGGATCTGTATGCAGCTTCCTATGTGGTATATGAACCTCAAGCTATTAAAATTTATATAAAATTTGACCAGGACCATTGTTATCCCAAGATGTTTCAGTACACTCAAGCTTCTTTAACAAAATACCTTAGACTGAGTATGTTATTGCCGACAATTCTGATGACTGTAAAGTCCAAGACCAAGACACCAGCAAGTTTGATGTCTAACTTCTTCTCTGCTTCATAGATAGCACCTTCTTGCTGTGTCTTCACATGGTGGAGGGATGAGCAAGCTTTTTCAAGCCTCTTTTATAAGGGCACGACTCCCATTCATAAAGGTGAGGCCCTCATGACTTGATCACCTCCAAAAGGCCCCACCTCTTAATGACATCACCTTGAGGATTAGGTTTCAATGTGACTTTTGGGAGGACACAAACAAAATATGGTACATATACACGATAGAATATTATGCAGCCATAAAGAAGGACAAATATATGGACTTTGCAGCAACTTGAATGGATTTGGAGTCGATCATACTCAGTGATTTATGGTAGAAACAAAGAACAGAGTTTCATATGTTCTCACTCATAAGCGGACCTTGAACAATTATTATAATACTATAAGAAAGCAATTGGCAGTAGTGGGAAACTGTCAGGGGAGGGGAGATGGGATTGGCAGTTGAGGGAAACGGCTAGGGGAGGGAGGGGCATACCTCATCAATAAGGGTACCTGTATGATCAATGTTTGTATACCTAACCCTGAATTGTACCCCACATCTTTAAAATAAAAATTAAAAAAGAAGAAACCCTAAAACAAATAAAAAATAATAATAATAAAAATTCAAGCATAAGCAAATGTCTCTGTGAGACATTCACAAAATCCAAGTCTGACTTGCTCTTTAGCTTGCACACACACACTCACTCCCTTTCTCTCTCTCTCTCTCTCTCACACACACACACACACACACACACACACACACGGAGCTCATTTTAAATAACTAAAGAAAAATAAATAATCAAAATATATTTTTTAAATATTAGAAAAGTGATTCTAAAGATGAAATAAAAAATAAAAGGGGATGTTAATCAGCAAAATTGACATCGTTGACATTATTACCTACTGAGTAATCTGAGAAAATCTTTTAGGATATAGCTCAGAGAAGTAAAAATGTTGAAACTATGATCAAGAATGTAAAGTTCTTGGATGTAAAATGAAGCTATTGAGTTCATTTCTAATAGTAGTTGTAGAAGGAAAAAGAGCATACTTGGATCAATAGCTAAGAATGCATGATAAAATTCTAGCCAGACATGTTTAGCCATGAATGCATATTTTTAAAGTTTTTAAAAAATTACCTAATTAAATATCCTTCTTAAGAATACAGAAAATAAAGTTAGTACAAATAAACTAAAAGGTAAAAAATAAATGTATGACCAGAAATGAAGCTAATAAAATGAAAGAGGCAGAAAGCATCAATAGTACTAAATGGAAAATTTTTAGTAAAAAATCATTAAAAAAAACCCAAAACTTATACCTGTAGCAATGCAGAACAATAAATGCTTGCCACTATTATACATTGTTATGAATGAAATGGTACATACGTATAGATGAAGTTGTTTCAATAACTGGGAAGGATCTGCCTTATACTGTATGTATTTAACATGTTAACCTGCCCGTTTCATGGAAGTGACAAAAATTACACGACTCGAGTCAGAGCCAAAAGACATTGTTACTCATTATACAGAAAGTGGCATGAGCATTGGCCCATTTTCATCAGTTCCCCTTGTCCTTAGGTCTCCAGAGGTGACAAGCATGAACTGTATGGATGTGTGCATTATAGAAGGATACCCTAAGCTGAAAGATCCCAAAAAGTGAGGACAAGAGAGAGCATATGATTTTTTTTTTCAAAAACTTGGATTATTGGATGTGAATTTGATATAAAATAAGTATGGATATATAGAATATACTCATTTTTTTTAATTGCTGCATGACAAAATGCCACAGATATAGTGATTAAACAAAACTTACATTTATTATCTCATGGGTTCTCTGGGTCAGAAGTCTAGGCATGACTTAACTGCACCTTAGCTTACTATTTAATTAATGTTTGGTTAGAGGTGTATTTAAGCCCCTTGAGTCAGTAGGTCTGTGTGTAGTTGGAAGAGCTTTCGAGTCTGCCACAGGTTCTACTTTGATTGTTTCTGACTGGATGCAGCTTAGTACACTTTCACAAGTTCTCCAAGTTGACTGAGTTACATTACGATAGGAAAAGTGGACCCAATTCCAGTTTGGGTGCAGTTGTGCAGGAGCTCTACTGAGGGGAAAAGGTAGGCCATAATTCCAAAGTGATTCACAGTTCTTCTTCTGAGGACAGATACTATTTGGAGCAGAGAGTGAAGAAATACATGAATGAGAGTGTTGACAGATAATGCATTACTTGGTGGAAAGCTATTAAGAAGAGGCTGAGAGCTGCAGGATAAAAACAAAATGAGATGGCAACCAAAGTGACAGAAAATAACAGAGACAGCAAAAAAAAGGTAAAGAAAAATCACCAAAACCAAGAGTTTGTTCTTTGTAAAGATCAGCAAAATTGGCAAACATTTAAATAGAATTAAAAAATAGAAAGAATCAAAACTGCCAAAGTAAGAAATGAAAGTGGGACATCACTACTGACCTTTGAGTAGTAAAAAAAAAATATGAAAGAATATCATAAACAAATGTATGCCAAAAAATCAAGTAACTTGGATGAAATGGAAAATTATTTAAAAATACACATCATCAAAACTGACGTTAGAAGAAATAGAAAATCTGAATTAAAACTATGACAAGTACAGATAAAATTAGGAATTTAAAAACTCCCACAGAAAAAATTCCAGGTACTAATGTCTTCACTAATGAATTCTACCAAGTATTCAAACAAAATTAATTAAAATTTTCATAAACTCTTCCTCATATTAGAACATTTCCCAACTTATTTTATGAAGCCAGTATTTTTCTAATGTTAACCCCAGACTTCCTTAGAGACAGCAAAAGAACACTACATATCTATATCTCTTAAGAATATAGATGAAAATCTTCAGCAACGTACTATAAACTAAATAAAACACATAAGAAATGAATTGTACACCATTACAAAGAGGAACATTACTGGAATATAGATTTAATTTAGCATCTGTATTTCAATTAATGTAATATACCATAGTAATTAAAGAAAAAAAACCATATGAGATTACAATATGCAGAAAAAACACTTGACAAAATTCAACACCCTTTTATGACAAGAAACAAAAACAAACAAAAAGCCCTAGGATTAGAAAGAACTATCCTCAACTTAAGAAAGGGCATCTATGATCAATTAGAATTATACTCAATGGTAAAGACTGATTGCCTCACCCTGAGATCAGAAATGAGACAAGGATGTCAATTTTTACTGTTACTAATTCACATTGTACTGGATGGTTTGATCTAGGACAATTAGATAAGAAAAACAGTTTTTAAAAATATAGATTAGAAAGAATTAAAATCATTTTTCTTTGCAGATTATATGATCTTGTATACAGAAAACCCAGTGAAATCCACAGAAAATTATATTAGAACTGATGAAAAGTCTAAAAGTTTGCAGAACACGACTAGTATACAAAAAATTTATTTTATATAATAGCAATGAATATTCTGAAAATGAAATTAAGAAAATGATTCCATTTATAATAATATCAATAATATGAATAACACTGCTAGGAATAAATTCAACAAGAGAAGTGTAAGGCATGTGCATTGAAAACTACAAAAAATTTTGAAGGAAATTAAAGAAGATATAAACAAATGGAAAGAAATAGCATGTTCATGTACTGGAATATTAATACAGTTGACCTTTGAGCAACAGGGGCTTGAATTGTGCGCATCCACTTATACATTGATTTTTTCCTAAATAAATGTAGTAGTAAATTTTTGTGGAAATTTGTGATAATTTGAAAAAACTCTAGACAAACCACACAGTCTACAACTATTGAAAAAATTAAGCAAAAGATAAGTATGTCATCAGTGCATAAAATATATGTAGATACTAGCCTATTTTACCATTTATTACCAGAAAATTTACTCAAATTTATTATACAAAGTTAAAATTTATCAAAAATTACACGCATACAAACCATACATAGTGCCATTCTCAGTTGAACAAAATGTAAACAAACATAAAGATGCAGTACTAAGTCATAGCTGCATAAAATTAACTGTAGTATTACACTGTACTACTGTAGTAATTTCCTAGCGCTCTCCTCTTGCTTTTTCGATGAATTCAACTGATGCAAGAATCAACTTTAGATGCCAGTGATAGTAATCATCTTTGCATGATCATGCTTGTCTCTTCAGTAAATTGCGTATTTCAGTAAAAAGTTATCTCTCGTGAGTTTTGTGTATTTTTTAAAATCATATTTAGTGAGTAAACCTTGAATAACACCATACGTTTCATCCGAAGTGCTATTGGTGATGCTGGAAGTGCTACCAAGAAGCAGAGAATAGTCATGATGTTTCAAGAAAAAGTTGAATTCCTTGACATATACCATCAAATGACTTTGGCAGTGGCTCACCATTTCACACAGACTATTCATCTTGTAAACAGATAACTTAACCTAACGCTATCTAGAAACACAATCCATTACTGCAAATGTAGTTTCTGTTCTTTGTGCCTTTCTTAGTAACATTTTCTTTTCTTAAGTTTACTTTAAGAATACAGGAAATAACACATATATATACAAAATATGTTAGTTGATTTTTTTATATTATTGGCAAGCCTTCCAGTCAACCGTAGCCTATTAGTAAAGTTTTTGGGGAGTTAAATGTGATATGCAGATTTTCAACTGCACAAGGAGTAAATGCTCCTAATCCCCACATTTTTTTTTGAGCCAACTGTCTTGTAAAGATGACAATTTCCTTGTAATCTCTATCAAAATCTCAGGTGTCCTTTTCCAGATATTGATAAGCCAGTCATAAAATCAAGAAGGAAATATAAATAGCCAAAACAACCTTAGAAATGAAGAACAAATTTGGAGTACTTAAACTTCAATTTCAAAATATATTCCAAAGCTACAGTAATCTAGATAGTTCAGTACTAGTGTAAAGACAGAATTAAGGACCAATGGAATAAAATTGAGATTCCTGATATAAACCCATATATCCATGGTCAATTTATTTTTTATAGGAACGCCAAGACAATTCAATGGGGAAAGAGTGGCATCTTCAACAAATGATACTAGGACAATTGGATAGTCACACATAAAACAATTAAGTTGGATCCCTACCTCCTACCATATACAAGAACTAATTTGAAATGGATCATGGATCTTAATGTGAGAGTTGAAACTATAATATTCTTATAAGAGAATAGGAATAATTCTGAGTCAGGCAGTGGTGTTTTTGATATGGCACCAAGAACACAAGCAACAAAAGAAAAAAATGAGTTAGATCATATTTAAATTTTTTTTTTTTTTGAGTTGGAGTCTCACTCAGACTGGAGTGCAGTGGTCACTTCTGGTCACTGCAACCTTGACCTGCCGGGCTCTGGCTATCCTTCCACCTCAGCCTTCCAAGTAACTGGAACTACAGGCACACGCTACCACACCCGGCTAATTTTTTTGATTTATTTTAGAGATGAGGTCTCACCAAGTTGC
>NW_007259741.1:1319846-1323180 GCF_000164805.1 Carlito syrichta
TGCCCAGGCGGGTCTCGAACCCGCGGGCTCAGGCAATTCACTCACCTCAACCTCCCAAGGCGCGGGATTACAGGCTGAGCCACTGAGCCCGGCTGATCATATTTAAATTTTTTCAATAAACATTTATACTATAAATTACAGCTTATCTAGAAAATGAAAACACAAACCAAGGACTGGAAGACAATATTTGCAAATCATACATCAGATGAGGGTCTTGTAGCCAGAGTATGTAAATAACTCAATAATAAAAAGACAATCCAATTACAATTGGACATATAATCTGCATAGACATTTATCCAAGAAGATATATAAATGGGAAATAAACACAAGGAAGGATGTTCAATATTATTATCCATCAGGAAATTTCAAATCATAACCACTTTACCCCCCACTAGGATGACAATAGTCCAAAAGATAAACAGTGGTAAGTGTTGGCCAGGATGTGGATAAACTGGAGCCCTCATACATTGCAGGTGGGATTGTAAAATGTTGCAGCCACAATATTTGGAAACAGTTTGGCTGTTCCTCAAAATGTTAAACTTAGAGTTTCCATATAACCCAGCAATTCCTTTCTAAATGTGTCCCTAAGAAAAGAAAACATTGGCCCACACAAAAATCTGTACACAAATTTTCTTAACAGCATTATTCATAATAGCCAAAATGTCTATGCAATTCAAATGTCCATCAACTGTAAAATGGATAAACAAAATAAAATATATCCATGTAATTCAATATTTTTAACAATAAAAATAAAATGCCAAATCACGGGGGAATCTAAAAGACAATAAACTAAGTAAAAGAATACATGTTACATAACACTATGTAAATGAAATGTGCAGACTAGGCAAATTTATAGAGATGGAAAGTAGATTGGTGGAGGTGAATATTTAGGTCTTGGGTTGGAATGGGTAGTAACTACTATTGGGTATGGAATTTCTTTTCAGAGGACTTACACATTCTGAAATTTTATGTTGGCAATAGATGTACAATCCTGTGAACACACTAAAAATTGAATTGAATACTTTAAATGAATTCATTTTATAGTATGTAAGCTATAGTATCAATAAATATGTTTTAAACATTCAAACCATACTATAGTATGTAAGCTATAGTATCAAAAATGTAAACTGAGCCGGGCTTGGTGGCTCAGCCTGTAATCCCACGCCTTTGGGAGGCTGAGGTGAGTGAATTGCTTGAGCCCGCGGGTTCGAGACCCGCCTGGGCAGCGAGACCTCATCTCCACAATAAATCAACAATTAGCTGGGCGTGGTAGCGCGCGCCTGTAATTCCGGCTACTCGGAAGGCTGAGGCAGAAGGATCGCCGGAGCCCAGCAGGTCGAGGCTGCGGTGGCCGGGAGTGGCCACTGCACTCCAGTCTGGGCAACAGAGTGAGACTCCAACTCAAAAAAAAAAAAAAAATGTAAACTGTATGTAAATTATATGTAAACTATAGTACCAATATATAGTGTGTAAACTATAAATCAGTAATTATGTTTTAAACATTCAAACCGACAGTTAAGACTTTCTGGAAGGGATATGTCCAATATTGAGAAGTTGGCAGCCATGGGAATTTGGCATTTATCAGCAGAATTCTTAAGACCGTCTATAATTTGGACAGAGTCTTTGGTGATACTGAACTCATTTACATGCAGAAGAGTCAATGAATTTACTACAGGGTGTTTCTGTTTCTGGTATAGGAAACTACCTTTCAAATATGTAGTACCTTTACTATTTTCTAATATTACTAAATGAGTGTTATTAAGAACTTGATATTTGGAAACCTTGTTTCTTTTTTTAACAGAGCCATATCAGTTTCAGTTGAGGATTTCAGGAAAGCAGATAGAAATACTGCCTGGAGTTGGGTAGTCTGTTCACAGTCCCCAATCCTCTAGATAATATTGGACAGACAGTTATTAAATGAGATATTTAAAAATTAACTTTTTCTTTTTCTTTTTTTACTTCACTACTGCATTAACATTTAATCTTACGAAATTAAGGCATATATTTTTATAATGGTTGGAAATATTTATACACTACAATAAAGTACTAAATAATACTAAATATTAATCTTTTATTTTTTTATTATTATAAAAATGTGGGGTACAATTCAAGTTATTATTATAAAAATGTGGGGTACAATTCAAGGCAGATATACAAACGTCAATTATGCAGTTACCCTTGTTGATGATGTATGCCCCTCCCTCCCCTAGCAGTTTCCCTCAACTGCCATTCCCACCCCGCTCCCCCGACAGTTTCCTACTACTGCCAATCCCTTCCTTACAGTATTATAGTTGTTCAAGATCCGCTTATGAGTGAGACCATATAGTACTCTGTTCTTTGTTTCTGTGATAGATCACTGAGTATGATCAACTCTAAATCCATCTAAGTTGTTGCAAAGTCCACATGCTTGTCCTTCTTTATGGCTGCATAATATTCCATTGCGTATATGTACCACAGTTTTTAACCCAGTCCAGCTTCAATGGGCAGCGTGGTTGGTTCCCTGTTTTTGCTACTCTGAATAGAGCTGCAACAAACATATGTGTGCAGGTATCTTTTTGTAGAATGATTTGAGTTCCTCTGGGTATATTCCCAGTAAGGGAATTGCTGGGTCATATGGAAGGTCAATTTCTATCTTTCAGCAATCGCCACACCGTCTTCCAAAGAGGTTGCACTAATTTGCATTTCCACCAGCAGTATAGAAGTGTTCCTTTTCCTCTGCATCCTCTCCAGCATCTGTTGTTTTTTGAGTTATTGATGATGGCCATCCTGACTGGAGTTAGGTGGTATCTCAGTGTGGTTTTAATTTGCATCTCCCTGATGATTAGTGAGGTTGAGCATTTCTTCATGTGTTTGTTGGCTGCTCGAATGTCTTCTTTTGTGAAGTGTCTGTTCATGTCTTTTGCCCATTTTATAATGGGGTTGTTTGTTTTCTTCTTTTCAGTACGCTTCAGTTCCTTGTAGATCCAGGATGTTAAGCCTTTGTCAGACCGCATTTCTACCAACAATGTAGAAGCCTTCCTTTTTCTCTGCATTCTCGCCTGCATCTGTTGTTTGTTTTATTATGATGGCTATTCTTACTGGGGTTAGGTGGTATCTCAATGTGGTTTTGATTTGTATTTCTCTGATGATGAGTGAAGCTCAGCACTTTTTCTTTCTTTTTTTTTTTTTTTTTTTTGAGTTGGCGTCTCACTTTGTCACCCAGACTGTAGTGCAGTGGCCGCTCCCGGCCACCACAGCCTTGGCCTGCTGGGCTCCAGCAATCCTTCCACCTCAACCTTCCAAGTAGCTGGAACTACAGGCACGCGCTACCATGCCTGGCTAATTTTTGATTTAT
>NW_007259741.1:1323200-1358506 GCF_000164805.1 Carlito syrichta
ACTTTTTCATGTGTCTGTTGGCTGCCCGTATATCTTCTTTTGAGCAGTGTCTATTCATGTCTTTCCCCGACTTCTTAATGGGGCTGTTTGTTTTTTTCCTTTTGGTGTGTTTGAATTCCTTATAGATACTAGATGTTAGGCCTTTGTCAGATATACAGTTGGCAAATATATATATATTTTTCATTCTATGGGATGTCTCCCTGCTCTCTTGATGGTTTCTTTTGGTTTGCAGTAGCTTGTTAGTTTGATGAGGTCCCACTTATCTATTTCCTATGGTATGGGCACTTAGGGTTCTGATCAGGAATGGGTTGCCAATTCCAATTTACATAAGGATATCCCCTGCATTTTCTAAGATTCTTATAGTTTGAGGTTTTACATTTAGGTCTTTGATCCATTTAGAGTTAATTTTTGTGTACAGGTAAGGGTCCTGTTTCAATCTTCTGCATGTGATCAGCCAGTTTTCCCAGTACTATTTACTGAATAGGTTCTCCTCTCCCAGTGTTGTTGGAAGTCCTAGCTAGGGCAATAAGACAAGAGAAGGAAATCAGGGGTATCCAAACAGGAAAAGAGGAAGTCAAGTTATCCCTCTTTGCTGATGATATGATCTTATGCCTTGAAAATCCAAAAAAATCTGTAAAAAACTTGCTTGCACTAATAAAGGACTTTGGCAAAGTCTCAGGGTACAAAATAAATGCAAAAGACAGTTGCATTCCTATACACCAACAACAAGCAGTCAGAGACCCAAATACAAAGCACAATTCCACTCTCAGTAGCCGCACAAAAAATGAAATGCCTCAGTATCTTTCTTACCAGGGAAGTGAAAGACCTTTACAGTGAGAACTATAAAACATGCTCAAAGAAATCCAAGAAGACACAAACAAATGGAAATATATTCCATGATCATGGATAGGAAGAATCAACATTGTTAAAATGTCCATCTTACCAAAGGCAATCTGCAGATCACAATACCCATTAAATTACCAACATCATTCTTCTCAGACCTGGAAATGACAATACAGAAATTCATATGGAAACACAAACAGCCACGAATAGTCAAAACAATCCTTGGCAAAAGAAACAAAGCAGGAGGTATCACACTTCCAGACTTCAAACTTTACCATAAGGCTACAGTAATCAAAACAGCCTTGTATTGGTACAAGAACAGGTGTATAGACCAATGAAACAGGATAGAGATTCCAGAACTAAAGCCTCAATTCTTCAACCAACTCATCTATGACAAAGCCTCCAACATCGTTGATTTTTCAGCAGCTGAACCTTGAAAAAGCTGGATACCATCCAGCAAACAGGAAATCTGTTGCTTATTTAAAGATATTTTAGTTGGAAGCAAATTTGTATTTAGAATGTAAGTGCCATAGTGTCAAAGTTTATTGTTTCATTTTCTTCTATGTCCCCAGTACCTAGAGAGGGACCTGGCACATAGCTTAGGCTCAATAAGCATTGCTTCCTGTATGAATATATCCTCATCAAGTATAAGCACATATATTTATTTCATGAAACTGTGTAGAGTTGGAAAAGTTCTTTAAAGAACCAACATCTCTACTTTGCACATGGAAATGTAATGTACAAGATATTTATGTTATATGACATTTAAATAAAAGATTTACTTTAGAAAGTCAGGATTTCATCTGATGCCAATAATGAAAAATATAATGGCTAATTTAAGAAAATTTAAAATTCTAAAATAAGAATGTTACTGCAGATGTTACTTTATGATTATTGGGAAGGTTCAAGAAATATCTGCTAATTATTATATGAGCAAAGTTGCCGATAAAAACTGAACTGTGCAGTTACATGTCACTGTATGAGTAAACATTCAGTCATCTACTCTACAGATGACTCTATGAACTGTAGAGTACTCTAGAAGTCTTGGTATTCAGAGAGTTGCACATGTTGAACAAATTATGATTTAACTTTGACCTGCAGTTATGATTAAGATTAGAGATGTTTTTAAATGTTTATATGTTTCACTTAATTATAGAATTTTAAATGAATTTTTAAAAATAAAAACTTGAACTTGGAGAATGTACCCCTTGAGTTGTATAAATATAGCAAAGATATGTCTCAGAACCCATTGAAGGATGTTCCACATAGGATGAAAAGCATTTAAAACATGACCAGAGGCTCTTTAGATGTCTCTCCTTGAAAGAAAAATATGATTAACACACACAAGTGTGCTGAAGCATAGTAAAGAATTATTTATAGCTGAACGAATGGCACATGAATTGTGTGTGTGTTTACATTATTAAAATTCATGTTGCATTATTTTTATCAGCATGTTCTCAAGTTCCTTTGTTATTTCTGTAAAGCATAGACTTCTTAAAATATAATATGATTTTAACACAGACCATGCTACTTTGAAATGTCTTAGGCAAGTATTAAGTACGCAATGTACCCCTTCAACACAATTGAAAGGACCCACATTTTTATACTTAATATAAATGGATTCTTATTCTCCAACTATATCTGCTTTCTTCAAATTCAAACCTCCCTCAAGAGAGCATTGCCTAATGGGATTTTTGGATCTCATGGCAAACAAGAGTAATTGCTCTTTATATTTGTGGTAGATATTCGCTTTAAACTCTCTTAGTTCATACATATATTGACTTTTACTGTATTATTTTGTAATTTTATATACGTTCTGAGGTTAAATATATTGTAACAGTTGGTATTTTAGCCCAGGATCGTCATTCTTCTTACCTGCCATATCCAATGAATTGTTTTCGCTGTTCTCAAACTCTAAGCTACCTCCACCTAGAGCCTCTGTTAACGTGATTTCTCCTTGACTTCTCCAGCTCTTTGCATACTCCTTCCACTCCTCATACTGCAAGATGCCGCAGTCCACTTCCCATCCACCCTACCCATCACCCAGCTTAGACCCTTCAATTGAGCTACATAGCTTTGACCTAAAGACCAAAATGCTCAATAGGGTTGATAAGTGCTTGAATATTTTGTCTATATCCCCCCTGCAGCCTCATTCCTCACACCTCCAAAATGAATTACTTAACATTTATCCAACTTGTCATGCTCTTGGGGTTTTCGCACAAGTTATTTTAAATGCCATTTTTCAGGAAAGGCTTCCTAATGAATGATTCCAGTTATACCTTCCTTTGGATTTCTGAACTTTTTTTAGTACATGGTCTGATATATAATTGTCATTTGATGCATATTTGTTGATTAGGTGATTTATAAATTTTTCTTTTCTTCTGTTTTTAAAAATTCTTCCAGAAGTTAGTCCTTTGCTCTTCTTCCTTATTTTCTCTCCTAAATATATTTGTGTTCCACAAGTTTCTCTTCTGCGATTTCCTGTTTTATCCCTCTTGCTTGGTAATTTCATGAACTTAAGTAGTACCCCTATGTAGAAAATTGTTAGGCATCTATTTTCATCTTGAATTTCTCTATGTCTACTTACACATGGTTACTAGATTTTTCCATTTCTAAGGCACCTAAAATGGAATATATAACAAATTTTTCTCCAGTACTTTTGCTCCTGTATTTCATAATTTTGTTAATGGAACACTGTTAACTTTCCAATCATCTATGTGTAGAATACATTTTGGTTACGACTTCACCCTCCTCTCCTCATATTTCTCAAATCCAATAAATTGCCAGTGAAGTTGTAAGTTTTTTGAAAGAAGTATTTCTGTCTGGTTCACTTTGTATCCTCTGTGCATTTCATAAGTTCTAGGTGCTAAACAAATGTGGTTGGAAAATGATTGAATTGATGCCTTTATTTAATATAAATATATTTATTGAATAAAGTTTGGTTTATGGTAGTATATTGGTATTCACTTTAATGGTTAATTCTAAAACATTATGCTTTCCTTTTGTGTCTTCTTCAATACCCATCATTATCTGTTTTGTTAAATTAGAAGTGATTTTCTTTGGCAATGACCTCTGTAAATTCTGAAAGGAATTAATTTTATTGCATAGCTTGATATTTTTGCAGTAGAATAAAATAATATTCTACTCTTTTCTAATAAAACTTGATTCTGTTGTTCACCTGTGCGTTTGATGATTGCTATGATGAGTATGATGAGTGTTGTCACTCTCTCTCTGTTTATATGAGTAGACACTAAAAAATTCAAGATTAAAATACATGCCTAGTAATTTTCTACATACTTGTATAAACAGAGAGGAAGTGAAAACTCTCTCTCTCTCTCTTTCTTTCTCTCTTTCTCGCTCTCGCTCTCTCTCTCTCTCTCTCTCTCTCTCTCACTCTGTTGCCCAGGCTAAAGTGCAGTGTCTCAACCACAGCTTACCACAGCCTCAAACTCCTGGGCTCAAGTGATACTTCCACCTCATCCTCCCTGAATAGCTGGGACTATAGGCATTTGTCACCCTGCCAGGCTTATTTTTTAAAATTTATTTTTGTAGAGATAAAGTCTTACTACGTTGCCTAGTTTGGTCTCAAACTACTGGGCTCAAGCATTCTTCCCACCTCAACCTCCCAAAGTGCTGGATTTATAGGCATGAACCACCATCCCTGGACTGTTTTTTGATCTGAAACTGTGGTTCTACTTTGTGCCGTTTCCTCAACATTGCTTTATTTTGTTTTAATAGCAAGAAACACAAGGTTAGAGTACTACAGGCTGATTTAATGTTGAGTTCCCAACACACAGAATAGTAACTCTATCAATTCTTGTTGATTAAAATGGAATTCATCTCAATGTCATGAATAGGGCGGACATAAAACAGAGTTCAAGTATTATATCAGATGTGAGAACCAGGGAAGTCTGAGGATCAGGGGACTAGAGAATTTAAGTCCAATTGTGTCATACGAAACAGGATAGAGATTCCAGAAGAAAAACCTCAATTTCTCAAACAACTCATTATCAACAAAGCCTCCACTAACAACCACTGAGAAAAGGAGAACCTACACAGTAAATGGTGCTGGGAAAACAGACTGACCACACACAGAAGATTAAAACAAGACCCCTACCTATCACCATACACTAAATCAACTCTAAATGGATCAAAGACCTAAACATAAAACCTCAAACTATAAGAACCTTAGAGGGTGCAGGAAACACCCTTCTGGAAATTGGAACTGGCAACCAATTCCTGATCAAAAGCCCAAATGCTCATGTCATAAAAGAGAAGATAGACAAGTGGGACCTCATCAAACTGAAAAGCTTCTGCAAAGCCAAAGAAACCTTCAAGAGAGCAAGCACACAGACTGGGGAAAAATATTTTCCAACTGTATATCTGACAAAGGTGTAACATCTAGAATCTACAAGGAATTCAGACATGCCAAAAAGACAAAAACAAGCAGCCATATTAAAAAAGTGGGTAAAGACACTTCTCAAAAGAAGACTTATGAGCAGCCAACATATTCATGAAAAAATGCTCAGCCTCACTAATCATCAAAGAAATACAAATTAAAACCACCCTGAGATACCTCCTAACTCCAGTCAGGAAGGCCATCATCAATAACAAAAAACAGCTGCTGAAGAGGATGCAGGGAAAAGGGAACACTTCTACACTGCTGGTGGGAGTGTAAACTAGTATAACCTCTATAGAAAACAGTGTGGCAAATCCTAAAAGATGTAAAATTTGACCTTCCATATGACCCAGCAATCCCCTTCTGGGAATATACCCAAAGGAACTCAAAACATTCTACGAAAAAGAAACCTGTGTATGCATGTTTATTGCAGTACTATTCACCATAACAAAAACACAGAACCAACCATACCGCCCATTGAAAGTAGACTGGATTTTAAAACTATGGTACATATACATGATGGAATATTATGCAGACATAAAGAAGAACAAAGTTATGAAATTCAGGGCAATTTGGATGGATTTAGTCTGTAATACTCAGTGATCTATCACAGAAACAAAGAACTAAGTTCCACGTTCTCACTTGTAAGCGGACCCTGAGCAATTGTCACAATTCTCTAAGAAAGGGATTGGCAGTAGTGGGAAACTGCCAGGGGAGGGAGCAGGGAGGCACACTTTATTAATAAGTGTACCTGATCTCAAACCAGGTGACGTGGAGACCAAAATGAGGCCCAAACTTAACCTGTACAATGACCATTTGTATGCATAACACAGAATTGACCTCCATATCTTTAAAATACAAATTTTTTTAAAAGGCAATAGTGGCATGAAGTAAGCAGCAGAGATTCTTCTGGCAGGTCTGCGATTCTTCACAAGTAGCACTGGTTAGCAACTCTGACCTTTCCTCTCCAGCAGGCGCAGTCTCAGTGCTCACAAAAAGGTGAAATAGAAGTGGATTGACTACCCTATTTGAGAAGGGACAAAAGTTGCTAGAATTAGTTTATAAATTTATTGCCAAAAAAAGTGCCTCATGTAAAAAAAAAGGTCTATTTCATATGAGTATTGAAGAAATGCCATTAATCATGAGGAAAAGATAAAATGGGATACTATATATAAGACATTCTAGGGCGGAGTCCTTCCCTGGTACAGGTCGGTGGCCTGTTAGGAACTGGGCTGCACAGCAGAAGGTGAACGGCGGGTGAGCCAGCAAACCTTCATCTGTATTTACAGCCACTCCCCATCATTCTTATTACTGCTGATCTGAGATGGAGCTGAGGCATGATGCTAGCACTGCAGAGTGGTTGCAAATACAGATTAACATTGGCAGTGACTTTTGACTTCACACCCCTCCTACCCCCGTAGTCCATGGAAAAATTGTCTACCACAAAACCATTCCCCGATTTCAAAAAGGTTGAGAACTGCTGTTCTAGGTATCTTATGTTTACAGGATGAACAGGTACATTTTGAAATATATATGCCCAATATGATTGATGTTTATTTTGACTTAATAGTAAACTGTTTGGGGCTTGTTATAAGTCCCTAAAATATTTTTTTTTAAATGGCCTTACATTTATGATGAGCACTTGTTTTGCCACCAATTATTTTTTTCTTGTTTTTGGAAACCATTGAAATAGCTTCATCTGGTTTATTTTATTTCTAACACAATTTAAATATTGACTTTAAAAAGGAAGTTAAAAATCTGATTAAAATTGCTCAAAAGACTTTTTAAATATACATTTTATTACAAAACAACTGTTCAGTGACTTAAGCATAAATGAATTTGACATGCAAAAATTTAATGTTCCCAAAATACATGTGGATAAAATACTTTCAAATTATTTGAAAATATCTAATATAATGAAAACACAGCTATGTTCACTCTCTTAAGCTTTAAGAATCTTAGAGATTCCTAAGTTACTAAATTACAGTGGAATATTGAAGACACTGCTGTGTATTGTTTGACTATTTTCTGTGTTCAAAAGATATGTTTTCTAAAGAAAAGGTTAGAAGCCAATTACTGACAATAAACTGATAATTTACCAGTCATAATTATGTTAATAGGCTTTGTTTGAAAGAGGACTGGGTATAGGTTGAAAGTAGAGGGAAGGAGCCGGGCTTGGTGGCTCGGCCTGTAATCCCGTGCCTTTTGGGGGCTGAGGTGAGTGGATTGCCTGAGCCCGCGGGTTCGAGACCCGCCTGCGCAGTGAGACCTCATCTCTACAATTAAAAAAAAAAAAAAAAATCAACCGGGCGTGGTAGCGCATGTCTGT
Organism: Carlito syrichta; assembly: GCF_000164805.1. NCBI lineage: Eukaryota > Metazoa > Chordata > Mammalia > Primates > Tarsiidae > Carlito > Carlito syrichta. The sequence goes on from NW_007259741.1 coordinate 1,330,772, forward strand.
AATTCCGGCTACTTGGAAGGCTGAGGCAGAAGGATCGCCGGAGCCCAGCAGGTCGAGGCTGTGGTGGCCGGGAGCGGCCACTGCACTCCAGTCTGGGCGACAGAGTGAGACTCCAACTCAAAAAAAAAAAAAGAAAGTAGAGGGAAGGAAAAAACTCTTACTAGAACAACTTTTGTATTGACTAGTTTAAGAGTTTATTTTAAAATAAATTATATTTGTATACCTAACACTTAACTGCACCCCACAATTTTAAAATAAAAAATATGTTTAAACAAAACAAAACAAAACATTTAATTATTAAAAAAAGAACATCAGAAATATGTAATCAGCTTAGTGATAACTTCTAATGTTTTAAATCTCAAATAAAAATACTATTCAGTCTTTCATGAAAAAAAAGTTCTCTGAGCTCCCAAAACTCCAGATATTGTACAGGGGATAAAAATCACTTATAAATAAACTTAAACTATGATAAGTAAATACTTTATAGCAAAAGCATATGATAAATTGTACATTTATACATGTTTAAAACAAACAAATGTAAATAAAAATTGCTTAAAATAATGTTATATAGTTCATGTTACTTATAAAAGATAAAATATCCTCAGTTTGTGAAATTACATCTCTGATTTTACAGCATCTTCATTCTGTTGGCTGTTTGTGTGCTATTTCAACAGGTAGAGTTTGTGAATGAATTAAAAGAAATATTTCTCTGATAGTTTCAAGACAGTTTGGTTTCAAATTAATTATTGGTTAGAAATAAAACGGCTCCATTGAAATAGAAGTACTGGGAAATGTCAGAGAACAGAAAATTCTAAAATTCTATTTTTATTGTGCCAATAATCTGTTCTCAGCCAGGATTATGTGAAAGGCTGTCTCTTTTCATACTCTTGAACATTCTTGGTTGAGGAGTCACTTTGAGTGCTTTGGTATTTTTGAGCTTGGTTTTTACTATCATCAAACTCTGAATAGAAGTGCAGTTAAATTTAAATCAATTTGAATTATTCTATTTAATTATTTTATTTAATTTCTTCTAAAGCAACTTAATATTTAATATATTCAAAAATATTTGTAACTTTTCATGTAGAATTTTTAACAAAATAAAATAAACATTCTTGCAACTATAAGTTAAACCAAAGTCTAAAATGTTTCCTGTTGCCTTGACAATACCTGTATGTATCCCTTTGATCACATTACCATTCACAAAGTGTCACCATCCTGGATTTTGTATTTAATAATATTATCTCTGTTATTTAAGAAATAGATTTACTACATATGCATGCTTTCGTAAGTATAATCTGGTTAGATTTTGCTTATTTGTGAACTTTATAAAAAGTGTCATGTGTCTAGAGATTGAATATTTATCCAAAATTTTATTTCTAAAATGTATTAATGAGATTTTTCGTTATTGGCAATTCACATTTACTGAGGTATAACATTTCACTGTGAATATGTCACAAGTTACTTATTCATTTGTACCAGTCAGTGTTCTGATTGGCAAACGGAAGCCACTCTAAATATAAACAGTTATAACTATTATTCAAGGCTCATATATCTGTTGGAAGAGATGGGAGCAGGGATTTCAAGAAAGTTCCACCCCTGGGCAGTGGAGATCGGAACCTGATGCCTCAGAGCATAGGAAAGAAACCAAAACTTCAGGAAACCCTGTGAAACCTGTCATGATGACAGAGAGAGGTTTGGAGAGAGATCTGCAGAGCTTGCCAAGACCAATAACTGGGATATCGTGGAGAAAGCAGTGGGGGACCCGCAGTCATGGAGTAAGAGCTCATGCAGAGGCCAGCAAAGCCGTCATGCCTGACCTCCACGGTTTGCCAAAGATAATGTACCTCAATTCACATCCACCTTTCAAATTTGGTGCAACCTTCAGACACTGACAAAACTCACCACAAAAGGGAGGGGGAGCCCACATGGAAAGGGATCAGGAAAATGGTACCAAGACCTAGGCAGAAATGCTAGTGATGGTGTGGAGTTGACAGCAGGTCATTCTTGAGTTGATCACCATTCTTCCCAATTATTTTTGCTCTTATAAGCATTTGAATACCATTGTGCATGTGCAGAGATTTTTCTAGGGGATATATCTAAGTATGAGATTGCTGAGGCAAGGGATAAATGCATTTATAGATTTATAAGACAGTGCCAAAATGACTATATCCATTTACATTCCCTCAAGTGACAGGTATATAAGTACGTTGCTCTGTATTCTGGCTGGTGCTTGATGTCTGACCTCTTCATTTTTAACTTCACAATGTGCGTCAAATGACCTAATTGAGATTTTTAACTTAATTCTTGTTAAAATTATAATGAGGTTGAAGTTTTCATATTTTTTCCACTCCTGTTTCTTCTTCAATGACATATTCATGATTTTACTCCTTATCTATTAAGTTGTATTTTTCTTAGTTTTATATTTGTTTTTGTAAACTAATGATTTATTAGTAACATGTAATGCAAACCATCTCCATACATGTGGCTTATGTTTTCACCTTCTTTGTGGTGTATTTTGTCAAACAGATAGACTTAATTTTATTCTAACTTTTATTTTAAGCTTATTTTTGTCATTTAAAAATATTAGATACTGTTTTCCTACTTTTTCTCTGGAAATTCTAAAATTTTGCTCTCCTTATCTAAGCCTATTAATCATATAGAATTTAGGGGGTTTTGTTATGATGTGGGAATTAATTTCATTTCTCCTACTATGAATAGTCAATTATGCTATGTATTAGGTAGTTTCTTCTTTCCTTGGTATATTAGTTTGTTGTTGCTACTGTAACAGTCACCATACACTTAAATTTAGTGTCTTAAAAACAGAAAAAAAATGTATTATTTTAGAGTTGCAATGGTCAGAAGTTGAAATGATTTATGAGGCTGAATTCAGGCTGTCTGCAAGGTGTCTGTTCCTTCCAGAGGCTCTGGGAAAGAATGTGCTCCATGACTTTTCCAACTAATAGAAGCTGCCAGCATTCCTTGCATCATGGCCTGCTTCCGTCTTCAAAGCCAGCAATTGCACCCCTCCCCTCTGCGCTTTTTTTCATCACATCTCCTTCTCTGACTCTGCTGCTTCCCACTTTCACTTAAAGAGACACTGGGCCCTGCCAGATAATTCAGGATAATCTCCCCATCTCAAGACTCTAATTTAATCACATCCACAGAGTTTCTTAGGCAGGGTAATGTATTTACAGATTCTGGTGTTAGGACTTGGACATCCTAGGGGACCGTTATCTGTCTGATTCACTCAGTGATTTGTTAAGTCACCTGTATCATATGTCCTTTTCACAGACACAGGATTCTGTCTTGGATTTTGGATTCCATTGCTCTGTTTCTCTATCTGTGCATCACACTATTATTATTAATATAGCTTTGTGATGAATCTTGGTGTGGGATAGGAATAACCCCGGACTTGTTATTTTGCTTCTGAATGATCTTGGCTGTTTTTGGCCCATGTCCTTTTTCAGACAAATTTTAGGACCAATTCATACATTGATCTAAACCCTATTATGATTGTAATTAGAATTACATTGGATCTGTAGATGAAATTGGTAATACTAGAAATCTATATGGCACTGAGATTTTCTATTTATGAAAATAACCTGTCTCTCAATGTATTTATATGTATGTAATGACCTTAGTAATGTATTTTATACATTCTCTGAAAAGGTTTTAAATAGCCATAGCTAAATTCATTGCTAAGAAACCTATTTTTTAATCTTGTTATAGATGGTGTCTCCTTTTTAAAAAATATTTTCTAATTATATGCTGCCAGTATACAAAGGTACAATTGATTTTTATATTGATTTGTACAAAGCACTTTGCTAAACTCTTACTAATTCTAATAATTTTATGAAAATACTTTAAGCTTTCTAAGTATATAATTATATAAACTACAAATATTTTTTCTTACTTTCTGACATTTATAACATTTATTTTGTCTTATTCAGTGGTTTGAATCTTCTGTGCTGAATAAAGCATCAAGGATGTGCATCTTTACCTTGTTTATGATATTGTTTTACCAGTAAATCTACTATTCTTATGGGTTTGAATAGAAGCTTTCTATCAACTGAGGATATTTTCTTTATTTTTTAGATGATGTAACTTTTTATAATGATTAGTTTTGAATTCATCAAATTATTTTTCTGCCCACATAAAATGTTAGCTTTTTGTTTCCATTAATTTGTCAATGGGTAAATGATGATCAGGAATTGCAAGTGTTAAACTACTTTGGATATCTATGATAAACACGAATCAATCATGAGATACTTTTTGTAGATACAATAGGGTTTACTTCTACTATTTTGTTGGATGGTTTTTTTCATGAGTGCCTTTACTCTATATATTTTCTTTTGTGGTCTGGTTTTAATATAAAGGTTAGACTGGCCTACTGAGTCGGGGGATATTTCTCCATTTCTATCTCTAGATAGACTGGAATGATATATTTTCTAAAATCCTTGGGAGATCCTTTGTATAACTCTAGAAACTGGCATTTCTTTGTAGTATACTTCATTATGATTTTTCTCTGTTGATTTTAATTTTTAAATAAATAGTATATTGAAGGTGTATGACAGGTTATGGGATACATGATAGTAAAATGTTTACAATAGGAGAGCAAACTAACATACCCATCATCTCACAAAGTTACCTATTTTTAAAATTTTCTTTTGTTTTTCTGTCAAGAGCAGCTAAAAATCTACTCATTTAGTGTGAATACCAAATGCAGTTCAAATTTATTACTTGTAGTCTTCATGGTTATCACTATATATCTATTCTTGTTCATTCAACGTATCTGCTACATTGTATCCTCTGACATATCTCATCATTTTCACCCCATCCCCACCCCTGCTCCTGGTCACCACTGTTACCGGTCTCTGCATCTGTATATTTGAATGTTTTAAAGATTCTACATATAAGTGAGATCATCAGTAGTTTTCTGTCTGTATCTGACTTACTTCACTGAACGTAATGGTCTCCGAGTACATTCACATTGTGGCAAAAATGACAAAGTCTAATTTTTCAGGTTGAATAATATTCCAATATACACATATATGCACACACACATACAACACAATTTTTATCTAATTATCTAATTGTAGATATTCAAAATCCATTACCAATGCCAATGTGAAGAGATTTTTCACCTCTGTTCTCTCAAAAGTAAATACAAACATATATGGTCAACTGACTTTTGACAAGGACATCAATAGAACACAAAGGGAAAAGGATAATATTTTCAATAAATAGTGCCAAGAAAACTGGATATTCACCTGCAAAAAACTGAAATTGAATCCTTACTGTACAATATACACAAAAACCAACTCAAATGGATAAAAGACCTAAATGGAAGACCAGGCATTATGATATTATTTTAAAATATTTTTGAGTTTTCAGGCTTTTAATTTGTTTTTCCCCATTCTATGCACATACAATGAAATGCACAGTTCTTAAGAGTGCAGCTTGGTGAGGTTTGATGAAAGTATGCCTATACCTTCAGCAACATATGGAACAATTCTGTTACCTCAGATGTTTCCTGCATGCCATTTTCCAACCTGTCCAACTCCAGGCTTCTATTATCAACACACAACCACTTTTATAGATTCTAACACCACGTATTATTTTTTCCAATAGAATTTTGTGATAATGGAATCTAACATTATGTGCTCTGTTATATCTGGATTTTTCTCAAATGTCTGTGAGATGCATCCGTGATGTTGTGTCAGGGAGACTAATATATATTTATATGTAAACTTGTTTGTATAGTCACTTAAGATGATCACTGGTTTCTTTCTACTTTAATGGTGATTATGAACAAAATGTCATGAACAGTCTTGTTCAAGTTGTCCTATAAACATGTTTTATTTCTCTTGGATAAATACTTAGCAGTAGAATTGCTGATTCCCAGTGGAGCTCTGTGTTTAACTTTGTAAATAACTGCCAATCTCCTTTCCAAAGTGGCTATGTCATTTTAAGTGCTAACAGTGATTGCTCCAGTAATTCCACATCTTCATCAACATTTGCCAATAGTTTTCTTTTAGTTTTAGACATTCTGTTGTGTGTGTGTGTGTGCGTGTGTGTGTGAGAGCTAGAGAGATTATTGATTTCATGAAGTTCTTTATACATTCTAGAGGCTAGTCATTTTGCAGATGTATGTATATGAAGTATTTTCTACCACTCTGCAGCTTATCTATTCAATTTCTTTAGGGGTTTTTGAATCAGTAGAGGTTTTTAAATGTTGTTTGCTTCCTAATTTAGTAATCTTTTCCTAGCCTAAGTTTGCAAAGGTATTGTTATATACTTTCTTCCTAGAATCTCTACAATTTTAAGTTTTACATTTAGATCTGCAGTAGATCTCAAAATAAGGTTTGTCTAAGTGTGATGAAAGTTTTATTGTGTTTGTGGGTTTTTGTCTCGATTTGTTTTTTGTTTTTTTTTGGTTTTTTTGCATATACATATCCAATTGTTTCCGCACCATTTGTTAAAACTTTACTTTCCAAATTTTGTTGCTTTAGCACTTTTGTTGAAAATAAATTGAGCATGTATGTGAGTCATTTTGGATGTGATACTATCCCATTTATCTATTCACCTACATATACAACAGCCCATGCTCTTGTACAATATTGAAGAAATGTGGTGACAGCAATCATCCTTGTTTTTATCCAGTACTTAGGGAGAAAATTTTAGTTTTTTGCTTTTAAATACAGTGTATTTCCTACTGTGGGATCGTTCCAAAAACAAAAAACAAAAAAAACCCTCTGATTTAGAAGCAATCATTGTTATATTCATTCTTTGTGTTCCCAATGTAGCTTTGGGTAGATTTTAAGCTCTTTGTATTTTTTTAATGTATCAATGAATTATGACACTAATGATTATCTTGATCATTTGGTTTGATGATGTTCGTTGTGCTAGCTGATATATACTGATAACCACTCTTAGTTCATCTGTTTTTATTCATGTTTCAAGATAAATAAACAAGATATGTAGACTACCAGAATTTTCCATTCAGGCAAATACTTTGGCATACGTGTTCCATCTGAACATATTTTAAAATGTACAACAGTTTTAAATGTAGAGACTGTAAGGTTGAAAAATAATTGAGAACCCTTTTTCCAAATCATGAAATTTGCAATAGAATGTTATGGGCACAGGAGATATTTAACACGAGTATTAATTTTACAGATTTAAAATATTAACTTTTGCAATTTTGAAGGTCTATAGACTTACGTTGAAATTATTTCTTATTTCAGTAATCTAGTGGGTGACAAAAGGCCTTTAGAAATTGTGAAAAAAGTGTGATTTCCCTAATTACTTTCCCTAATAAGTAACTTATTTGATTATATAGGTAAATGATATGTCCAACTTAGTATTACTTTGGCATTCCTGGCATTCCTTTAGGAAGTGGTATAATTTTGAAAATAAGTCTTAGATCAGAGATCTGAAATGATTTCCTGTGTATTTGTGTGAGTGTGTGTGTGTGTGTGTGTGTGTGTGTGCGCGCGCGCATGTGTACGCGCACTTGCGCGTGCATGCCCACACACGCATGCATGTAGGATAGCTCTCTTCTCAGTGGTAAAGTTTGAAAAACCCATAACCCATCAATTATTCTTGGTGCAAATCATCTCTTCACTCTACCTTAAAACAGACATTCTATTGATTTTGTTTCCTAGTTCAATTTTGTGGGGAAATTGCTTGGACCAAGAGGAAACTCCTTGAAGAGGCTACAGGAAGAAACAGGTGCTAAAATGTCTATCCTGGGCAAAGGATCAATGAGAGATAAAGCAAAGGTACTGAACTTTGAATTTGACATGTAACACATGCAGGAGGTTGCCTGTAACTCTGATGGCCAAATTTGCAAGCACACCTGAACTGTTCTTTTACCATTTTCTCATTTTCACCTTCTGGGACCACCCTGTGGCACTTTATGCTATCTCTTCTGTCTTCCTAAAAATCAATTATTGTTCCCTTCTTCTCTTTGTTTCAGAACATATATTCTTTATTTTCATTCTCCTTTGTCCTTTGTGTAAGTTGCTATCAAATCTCTTAACTTTTTCTGTATCTTCTGTGTTCATTTTCTTTAATTCCCTGGCTAGTTCCCTTTTCTTTCTTCAGTCATATCACCTAATCACATCCATTGTATCATTCTCTCATTTTGTTGCTCTTCCCTATTTCACTTTGATCTTCTTACCTGAGGCAATTTCAAAATACTTATCTGGAAATCTAGGAGAATCTTGTTTATTTCTTGAAATGTTTCAATGATATTAAACAACCCACCTGACCCCCAAAGGAATAATGTGGTAAGAAATAGCTCAAGTTTGATGTTTGAAATGATTTATTTCACATCTGAACTACATCATTTCCCATTTTATAAAGTGACAGCTATTTCCTCTGTGTTAGAATTCAATATTTGGGAGAAATAACTATTTGTAGAGATTTATTCATAAACGATTTTTGAAAATTCACTGGTAAAAGGTGGATATGTGTCATTCGACTAGGTCATACTTTTATGATTTGATAATGTTATTTTGAGAAATGAAATGTTCAAACTTTTATTTCTGACTATGGGAATCTTTAGAAAGTTACTAGAGATTCTGTATTCAAGTTATTAATGAGACATCTTAAATAAAGGAGTTTATGGTAAGAAATATCACTGGATAGGTGACTATATCACGCAGAAAATATCCTATCTTCATTGCAACAAATCTATATTTAAAGTCTGAGCAAGACACTATTTGGGTGCTCTCTTAGAATGGTTCAAAGTCAACTCTAGAAAATTGCCAAAAGTATAATTTTTACCAGACTTTTCTTTAGGGTAATTTTTGGTTACTCCATACTATGTACAATGTCAGAAGCGATTACATTCTTGTCGATACTCCTGTCTCTAGTTTCTCTGATACACATAGAATAAATAATACAAGTATTTAAGAAGGTGGTAGCACCAGCATCTAGTTGTGAGACATGCTTTTGTTCCCTGCCACAGACCAATTTAGATTTCCTTTATATACCAAAAGAAACTGACACATAATAATCTATGTCTGTACCTACATGTATTCCTTAAAATTACTTTTTGTATATGCTCCAGATATACTCTTACATTATAAACTTCATATTGTGTGCTTTTGCACTCTTACACACTCTCAATATTTAGGTCAGGCATCATCTCCTGGCAAATCTTCCCTGAACTCTTCTAATAGGCTAAGTCATCTATTATCACTTAATATATTTTACTGAATTATCTATTTATCTCCAGGATAAAGAATTGTCCTAGTTAGATTTGCACACATGGAACTTCTATGTAATATCTCTATGTTTTTAAAAACAGATGGGTGTATATTTTTATTCCCATAAATTTGAACATTTTGTTTCCTGTTCATAAAATTTTAAATTAGATTTCTTTTTCCCTGGGAGCCTGACAGGTATCAGCATAAGTATTTGAAAATTCAATAGGAAACAAATTTGCTTCTATCATGTTTTTCACTGGGTTTAATTTACTCATAAAATCTGTTACTTAAAATCTAGTGTCATTACTTTTTGGGCAGTCTATCATGTTTGGCTATGCTTTTGAGTGTTTTCATTTAAAAAATAAAATAAGATAAAACATTTAATAGTGGTAATGATACTAACAATACATTGCACTGTAAAATATGTTTTGAAGAAATATAGATACAGCCTTAACTGTCAAGGTTACTGGCCACCCAGCTGAAATAAAACCACAGACATGGGTATGAAAAATTTACCTTAGTAAACACTTGATTAAAATAACAATAAGTCCTTGGTAAATTATTGATTGTGATGCTGCTATTTTGCCTCTCTAAAACATGACCTGAACAGGAAGAAAGATTTTACATGGTTTTATTTTTCACGCATCAACTGAAGAAGTATTTGTTGAACATATGATGGGCTGTTCACAGTTCTAGTCTACAGTAATGAATATGACAAGATTCCTCAGAGTTTGCATTCCAGTGAGAGAGACAAGCAATAAATACATGAATAAATGTTTTGCTTTCAGGCATTGATCATTGTTATGGATTAAAATAAAATAGGGGCAGGGAAAAGAGGTTAATGGTGGGGGGAGCAAATTTTGATACAGTTATCAGGTAGAGCACTGGATAATGAGAAGAAACCGAGCATAGAAAGATAGAAAGGAGAATGTCACATGAGAAAACCCTGAGGGAGGATTTGTACCTGTAACCATATCTGTACCTGTTATTCTTCTGACAACTGTCACCATATCTTCAATTAATAACTATATTATTCCCCTTTGACTACCATCTGATTTCTTAGTTCATCTTTATAGCAAAACTCACTGAAAAGTTACTTGCAATCACTGTCTCATCTTCATCCTTTATTGTTCTCTTCCTCTGTCTCCATGACTGGATCCTTTTCCTCTTCCAGACCTGGGCTTAGTCTTCAGAGTTATTTTTTTCCTTCATGATTTCATACCACCTATGTGCTTTGAACCTAAAATTTATGTCCAGCCCCCAGTGACTCTCTTAACTTCTAGATTCTAAATTTATGGATGTACCTACTCAATATGAAATATGGATGTCTAATCAGCATTGAAATGCTGAAATGTGATATGTCCAAACACACACATACACATACATACAGAAATATATACAGTATATATTGTATGTTGACAAAAACTTTCTTCTTGACCAAACTTTAGTCAGGCTTCTCTGAGCCCTCTTCTCAACTGGACCTGACGGTGCAAGGATTAGCTATGTTTAAGGTTTGTATCAGCAGGCATTAAGGAGTTCAACATGCAACTGCAAATCTGTTTTTCACATTTTATTCAATGTAAAAAAATAAATGACTGAAGTACACGAGCCACTTCTTTTGCACTTACAAAGCCCGGCTGAGCAGACCCCTCTGTGGTCTCAGAGTCAGGCAACCTAGCAGAAAATGCTGTTCAATAAATGGGTTTGCTTCACCTTCATAGAACATGATGATGCAGATTGCCTTTCTATGTGGGATATGCCACTAAGAGTGCTACAGAGTGTCTGTCTTAAATTTGTTCTTCACCTCATGATGAAAGGAGATATTTGGATAGTTGTCTAAGTCTGGAAAAAATGACTAGCCAAAGATACTTTTTCCACATTTTCTATGTGCTCGAGAGTAGATTCAATACTAGGCAGAATGGAAGATAATAGATATGACTCATGCCCTCATAAAGCTTGAAATGTAATTAAATATCCTGACCTGTGTAACATTTTCTTTTAAAAAGTTCAAGTATTGATCATTTGAATTAGTAGGTGGATAGAATGACAAACTTACTTGGTTTTGTTTTTGTGTCTCTAATAAAAATTCACAATCCTTAGGAAAACACTAAGTTTTAAGATTTGTTCACAAATCATTATAAAACCAATTGCAAAAGAGAGAAAATAGTACTAGTAGTAAGTAAAAATATTCAGCAAATTTAATGTTTTTATTTGTGTTATTTTATTTTCTGGGAAACATTTCCTTTTTGTTTAATGACACCTAACTCTGTAACAACGACTGGAAACAAAACCAGAATGGCATGTAGAAATATCCACTGTGACACCAGTAGCAAAATTCTACCATATAGTCATGATTTCTCTCCCATATTCGTCAAATCCTAGAATATTAGATTATTATATACTCACATCCAGTCAGACCAACCAGGAATGCCTGAACAGAAGTTAAATTTTAAATTGTGAGGATAAAAATTATACTTAGAGAAATCTAGGAAGGAAGATGTACAGTAGGTATGCAATGTTTCAGAATACATTAGGAAGCTAACTGGCAATTCAAAAACTTCTTTAAAGTCTAAGTCCTTCATTACATTTACCAGATGGTCAGCCAGTTCTAAATAACCAACAGCTGCTTTACCAGCAGCGGCTTCTGCGCAATCTTCAGTGTAACTTGCTGTAGCCTCACATACAGAGCTGCTATTTTTAGTGGTGCTGATGGCAGAGATTAGTGAGAGGGAACCAAGGAAGCTGTGGTTCTACAGGCTTACTTTTGAAAAAGGTGAAGAACAAATATATTATCCCCAGTAAAAAAGGTTAGCCAGCTTAGAAAAATCAGACAATGACTGAACACACCCAGACAAGAGTGAGTAAACGGGAAAAGCATGAAAGCAAATGTCTTGCAGGCCTACCTATTGTCCTTAAACAGAGTCACAAACGACCGTGATACAAGTCAATTATGTCGCCATGAAAGGCATCTTGGCATGTCTATTATAAAGCTTGGTTGAAATTATGGAATGAAGTATTAAAACATGCTACTGATTACAGGTTAAATGTAGAGTGCTGTTTGCTGGAGTTTTATTTGAAAATGTGTGATCCTTCTCAAGGCAGACTTTTCTGTCTTTGATGTACTAATAACATGCACAGTTTCTATTTTATACTATGTCTTCCGTATTTGGTGATGACTACTTTAGTAAATCCTTTCTGATTTCATGGCAAATTGATTTTCATCAACAATGAAATCAACTGAAAACCTTCAAAGAGATGCGGCTGCCTAGTGGGCAATGTGGGGGTGGACCCAGTGCCAGTTTCTCTCATTTGGCTCCTGGGCTCTGCCTGACATCAAACAACACGGCCGTCTCTCAGGTCCTGAAGGGACAAAGCCATGCTCGTCGCTTGTCAGTCAGGCAGTGATTGGTTCATAGACTCCTTTCTCAACTTCTTAGTATCCTGAACTCCAAAGCAATTTGTAATCCTACAAAACCTAAGAGCCCAGACGCTCTGAGTTTAATTTTAGCTGTGCCCCTAATAAACTGTACAATAGATCAACGTTATTTCTTTCTCAGTGTACCTTCTGTAGAAAAGAATGCCTAGCTCACTTCAACTTCCAGCAGAGTTAGAGAAATAAGCATAATAATTTGCTTAAATATCTCTGAAATTTGTGAAGGATAAGGAGGATATTAGAAAATACAGATAGGTGGAATTTTGTTTGTGTTTGATTCACTGCATTCTCTTTCTCTGACCTGAATTCTAAAAACTTAGAGTAACAAGCTGAAAGGTTCCAACTGAACAATACCACATGTGATAAGAAACATTGTATTACAAAAATATATTTGTGGGAATACAATGAAAATTTTGTTGCAATGTTGAATCAATAGATTATTTCAATCTGTATTATATCTGGATTTTTCGGGGCCAAATAATTAAAGTAATTGATTTGAGTTGAAGCGTGAAATATATCATTATATTTGTGAGATAATTTTTCACATTATCATCTTTATCTTTTTATGTGTGAATAATTTATAATTCACTGTAGTGTATGCCATGATCTTAGAATGACAAAAAGAAAGCCATAAAACCATCCGGACTCAATTTCCTCATAAGCTTCATTGACAGAGTATGAAGTAGCATTGTTTTATGGGTTGTGAATTCAATTTATATATTATCTTAAATCATTAATTTCCTCTAGTCTGATTTTATTCATATCTGGACAAATTTATTTTAATTTCTATAATTAAGACCTGCTTTTTGGAAAGTTTCAAGACCTAATGTTGCAGCCATTTATATACAGAAAATATTTTTTTACATGCCACTAATATACTAGCTGTTTCTCCACTGCCATTTGTCACTCATTATTTGGACTGCACCCTTGTTTCCCAAGGGAAACACAGAATCAAGTTCTCTCCTACCATATTATAATTTTAGCATGTTTATTTTTATTTTAAAATAATGTCAAGTTTACAAAAAATTTGCAGGTACAGAACGAATCATTTTTTTTTCTGAACCATGTGCTTTATCATCCCTGAATACTGTATGTAGTACGCAATTCCTAGAAACAATGGCATTCTCCTACATAATCACAGTGCAACCATCAAAACCGGGAAATTAACTTTGATATATTACTACCATCTAATCCTCATACTCCATTCAAGTTTTACCAGCTGTCCATTACAACAAAAGGATGCAGGTCAGAATCATGTGTTTCATTTAGCTGTTAAATTTCTGTAGTCTTCATTAGCTTAGAATAGGTCATCAAGTCTTTCCTTGGCTTTCATGACTTGCCATGTTTTAATAGAAAAGGCCACTTATTTTGTGGTCCATCCTTCAAAAACTGTATTTATTAAACTATTAAAAATTGAATGTCTGAAAACAGAGAACATTTTAGACATTTTATAAATCAGAGCTATAATGATATAGTTCTTTTCTGTCACTGAGGAAGGTCTGTTTTTTTTGTCATAAGCTTTACTGTTCATCTAAAAATATTATAATAAAATCCAAATGTAATATAATCAGTATAGAAAGGGGGCAGGTGTATCTCAGGAACATTTTAAATTTCACATGCTATGGCATTTTTGGAAATGGCTGGAAATTCTTTTACATTTCTTTTAGAAGGAAGTGAATGAGGTTTAATTTTCTTCCCTTGCATCTGGGTAGATTCAGTGACTGACTTACTTGTAATGTACCCATTGATATGATTTATTTATTTTTTTTCAGTTTATTATATTAGGAAAGAATGTCTGAGCAGAATTCCAAGGCAATTAAGTTTAGCAATGTATTCTTATATATCATTTATATATTACTAGTATACTTTATGTTTTTAGTACTACATGCAAATATCTTTAATAAATAATCTCTCTCTTTCCCTCTCCTCTTTCTCTTTCTCTCTCTCCCTCTGACTCCCCTTCTTTGACTTTCTCTCTCTCCATATATAAATGTCATTGCATGGGATTGTTTATATATATATGCTAATTAAACAAACGGATTTCATGAAATAAACTTTATGTTTGTTTTGTTTTGCTTTGTTTTCGACAACCCCCAATGATTAAATATTTCCTAGTAATTGCCCAGATCTCAGACAAATTACTGTCTCTTGGGCAACAATATATTATAGCTACAAAAGCCAATGAATTAAACTGATACTTTTATATTTTTTTCAAACTTTAAGATTGCATAAACCAATTCACTCTGTGTATCAAGATGTGAAGAAACATATGCGACTTCTGAGACCAGTTGAACAAAACTAACTCAACTCTAGTCACCCTCATAATATACATATATAAAAAGACAAACACATACACACATTGTTTTCTTTAATAGCAAGCGTTGACACATAAAATATCCTAGTTGAATGGTGAACAAATCTAGAGCATAGGTAATTACTTAAGTTTGATATTGAATATTTTATTTTTACAATATTAAGATGTTTCATTTTTTAAATTGAACTCTATCATTGCATTGTCCACAAACTCAGTCACCAGAGAAATAGACCCATATGAACTTATTACATTCTATTAGGCTAATTGGATATTAGAAATAAAAAATTCTTAAATAGCATTATTTTGATCATTGTAAGAATGTAATACATTATTAATTAATGGATAATTTTAATGTTGAACCAAATGGGAATGGTTTTCAAAATGCTAAATAATAATGATATTTAATTTGTTAGAAAAGTCTTTGATAGAAAGATTGTTGTTGTTATTTGTATGTTTTTAAATGTTTGCTTTAAATAGTTGAAACAACCCCAATATAAGCCAAGTTCTTTGAAGAGAAACTTGGACAACTTGTTCTCACACAGCTTGGGAAATTTGGAGGTAGGATAAGAGAATAATGGGCCCTCAGTGGAAATGCTAACGAGAAAAACCCTGCACTTAACTCAAATGCATCATCAGCAGTAATTTAGAGTCTGAATTTCATTAATTGCAGTGATGTTTATTTGACTTTGTTTTCTGGATTCTTATTAGTGTTTTAACTTCACAAGTCATTCAAAAGTTGCATAGTAATCTGGTTTCCATCACAAACATCCAATTCATTTTTTAGTTGAGTAGAATTGTCATGAATGCTTGAAATTTTGTTTGAACTCTTTTTTTTTTTTTTTGAGTTGGAGTCTCACTCCGTCGCCCAGACTGGAGTGCAGTGGCCATTCCCGGCCACCGCAGCCTCGACCTGTTGGACTCTGGCGATCCTTCCACGTCAGCCTTCCAAGTAGCTGGAACTACAGGCGCGCACTACCACGTCCGGCTAATTTTTGATTTACTGTAGAGATGCGGTCTTGCCAACTTGCCCAGGCAGGTCTTGAACCCGCGGGCTCAGGGAATCCACTCACCTCAGCCCCCCAAAGGGCGGGATTACAGGCTGAGCCGCCGAGCCCGGCTTGTTTGAACTCTTAACAGTCTTCGGAGAACAGTAGAAAAGTGTTTTCTGGTTATAGTTAATAATGCTAAACAAAGCCCAGAGACAGAAAAAAAAAAAAAAAGTCGCCAACTTCTCAATCTAATGAATAGCTACATTATGGAGTCCACTTTTAATTGTTTGTTTTCTTTGTGTATGGCTTCAGCAAGAGTTAAGTCAACATGTCTAAGGAAAAAGAATTGTATAGGATGCAATGGAAATTTTATATATTTTGCTGTAAACACAACTGGTTGCGCCATTTGGTTTTTTGCAGCAAGACAGAATTTTGTGCGCGTCCAGGAATGCTATTCACAAGGCATTCTATGTGAATGTTGCCCCTGAGCTGTTCCATTGCAACAGTTAAGCTAGTCACAGGAGCAAGTATACCAAATGCCAATAAAGGAAACACATTTAAGTATTTTTCTTAATAGGTAAATATTAGAAATCACTAAGACCCCTTATGAGTATATTTGCTTTTAGAATGTTATTAGTAAAGATGTTTACTCTTTCCACATTTCTGTGCAAACTTAGCATTTTATTTTAACTTTGAAAATACTAGCATTAAATATCTTTGCTCCTTGATGTTAGAATTTTGAGATGGACAGTAAACTACTATGCCAATATTCTTGCGTGTGTGTGTGTGTGTGTGTGTGTGTGTGTGTGTGTGTGTGTGTGTTTCCCCCCAGATAAGGAATCCCTCAGCTACAGATATATTAGTGCTAGCCTCTACTATTCTAGCATCACTATGGAGTTAAGAAGAAAAAGGCAAACAAAATGTGAGTCTTGGTTTTAAAAATTGGGGATAGCTCCAGAAGCCAAAATGTTCACATTTTTAGGCCTCTGATGCCCTCTATTTGCTACTTCTGGTTATGGGTGGTGGGCTTACTGTTTTCTCTTTCTTTTGGATGTTTTGCAGTATTTTATTTTTATCATTAAGCACTTTTAAAGAATGTTTTTCCCAATCTTAATTTCTTTTCATCTTAAAAGAAATTAAGCTTAATAATTAGAATACTTTTTCAGAGTTTCAAACCCAAATGACTACCATTTTTATTTTTTTGAATGTATGAGGGATACTTATTTTCTCAGTGACATCAGCAGCAGCAAATTCATTTAAATTGAACTCCTCTAAGTCAACAGTCTGCCCTACTAACCTAGGAACATAAATGATGCAGAATATTATGGTAAGCCAAAAAAAAAAAAAGAGAGCAGACATATCCTACTTGTACTGAGTTAATATTTTCATGATCCCAGTTCTAAAAAATTTAGGTTAAAGTTTTTATTCACATTTTATTTAATAATAATATTGATCTAAAAAGCATCTGGAAACTTTTATAGTGATTATTACCACTTGTTTTGAGAAAGATTTCATAAAATGAGTAAGGCAAATCTATGTTGTATTGACTACTCTATAGCTTTAACAGATTCATCTGGGGAATAGGAATTAAACTTGAACAATCCTCATTTGTTTTAGAGTATTATGAAGGTGACTTTGGAGTTGTGCTAGTTTTGTTCAGTTGGTCTCAGAAGTAGCATATGTTTCTTCACATCTTAATACACAGAGTGAATTGGTTTATGCAATCTTAAGGTTCGAAGAAAATATAAAAGTATCAGTTTAATTCATTGGTTTTTGTAGCTATAATATATTGCTGCCCAACAGACAGTAATTTGTCTGAGATCTGGGCAATTACTAGGAAATATTTAATCATCGGGTGTCGAAACCAAAGCAAAACAATACAAACATGAAGTTCATTTCAAGAAATCAGTTTGTTTTAATTAGCAGATTAACATCAAGGAACCATGAATTGGAAGAAATCGATTTTTGTAAGTTTGTGCTTGATGTTTCTTAAACGATTGCCTCCCAAATAGTAGAAAATGAGTCCAAAATACTTTAAACATCTTAAAATGACTTATAAGATGTAGAAGATCAGGTTGACCATGGTTCTTCATCATAATATGGCCCGTAACAAATTGAGTAGTTTGAATATGACTCATGTATAAAAATATTGCTTTCCATCCTTCTGTTTGTCACAGACGATGTGCACTCTGGATGGAAAAGGGGAGCAGAGCATCCTGTACTTGGGGTGCCTAAGTCAACAGCTGCACGCTGTGGTTTGACAGCTTCTGCCCATAGGAAGATGCAGGCAGTAAGGTTGAACTGCTACTTTTCTTTAACTCTAGCCCCATCCTCAGGAGAGGACTAGGAGCAGCATGCATTCTTCTGGAAAATCTTCATGTCTCTATAGCCCAGAATTTCCTTTTAGGAGGAGACTGTTTCTCTCATTTCTTCATCTCTTTGTAGTTGTATAGGTTAGAAAATTGATCGAAATAAATTATCGAAGAAACAGAAAACTGAATACTCCATGTTCTCCCTACTAAGTGGGAGCTAAATGCTAAAAACACATGGACACAAGGATGAGAACAACAGAGAGGAAGGAGTGAGAGGGGTTAGGTGGAAAAACTACCCACTGGATCCCATGTCCACCACCAGGGTGACAGTTTCAATAGAAGACTTCAACATCACACAATATTCCTATATAAAAAGTCTGCATATGCACCCCTTGAATGTAAAGAAACATTAAAATTAAAAAAGAATTTCTTTTTATATTGCAATAAATTAAGTTCTAAACCCAAAACGCCACTAGAGTTCAGATATTCTCTCTTTAGCCATTCTTTTTATTAAAACCATCAGAGTCAGATCATTACACTTTTTGCATCATTTGTATTAAGGCATAACTTGCATACACCGAAATCTACCACTTCTAAGCCTTTAAATATGTACAATAATATTTACATCATCACAATCAAAGATTTTTAATTTTTTTCACCTCCAAAAGTGCTTTGGGCTTTCCTTCTCTCCTGATCCCTGGTGAGTTCTGATCAGCTTCTTATTACTGTCTTCTCTCCTTTTTCTAGAATGGCATGAAGAGATTTTTGTGGTAAGTAGACTTGAGACTTGTTCCTACATCCTTTGACTTAACATAATGCTTTTGACAGTCATCCCTGCTGTTGTGTGTATCAGTAGTCTGCGCTTTCAAATCACTAAGAAGTTTTCCATTGTGTGGCTATATCGCAAATTTTTTTTATCCCATCTTCCTTTGACGGAAATTGAGATTGTTTCCAGTTTGGGGATTATGAATAAGGCTACTATGATGACTTAAATATGTCATCATGTGGGCATATGTTTTCACAGTAGAGAATCTGGGAATTATTCGTCAAAAACTAAAGCACAAAGACATTTGTATCATCCTTTTCATTAGTGTATTTATCATAGGACTATTAATTTTGAGAAAGTTAGAGAGTACTCCTAATGCATTGGCTGCATATTTATTCTGATTTTTGGTGTAGTTTACATGACGTTAGTAATATCTATCAGTTCTAGCAAAGACGTTTTTTGTTAATCACTCATTTTTCATTCTGAAGATAATAACTTCTAAATTAAGATTCAGGAGAATATTTTTCAGAAATGCCCTAAATTCAGGTGCCAGAATTTAGATGTAAACTTGAGATTCTGATTCCCTAGTCAGACAGACTAGATTTGTTAGAAAAATGAAGCCATCTGTATCAATTTAAACAGTTTTACCAAATTGATTCATGAAACATCTAATATTTCCATGTAATTAGCAGTGACATTTTCAAACTCTATAATCAAGAGAAAAATTTAATCTTCTCTGAAGAACTGCACTCTGTAGGGTTGATACTTTAGAAAATTATATTGTTCTAAGGGAGTACTCACTAAAGAATTACATCAGACTTCAAACAGATGCTGCAAGATCCTTTTCTTATTACTGGTGCACCAGAGTGGTGATATTAGAAGTCTTCATCTCCTCCCTCGCATCTGATGTTAAAGCAGATTTCCTGCTTTTCAGCTCTGACAGTTTAGTGGTAAATCTCTTGTGGCTGTTCCAGAAAAGTTCTGCTTTCTCCTTTCTTTCCTCCTCTGCTGTAAAATTAAACGCTAGTCATTAAGATCCATGTTGGGTGTCTAAGGAGTCTTTTCCTCTAAGGGAAGGTTGAGGACTTATTTTAAGTGATAGTATCTGGTTATCTCTCACTTAAATTATTTTTCTTGGTAAAGGAGCTTATATTTACATGAGCTCATACTTTCAAAATAAATAAAAATGCAACATCTAGGTATAATATTAGTAGCATTTTATCTATGTAGTTAAAATTCATGGGTGTTATGTCGTAGATGATTGCTTCACTTGCAGAAATCTTGGAGATAGAATTACTATGAAAATCCACAGTTGTATTAATATGCCATACTCACTTCTGTGTCATCTTTGAAGCTTACATTTCTGAGCTTTTTCTTCTTTGTGCTATGGCAATGTACTGAATGCAGATGAACCACTCAGCTATTTTATGTAATGGAAGATAGATATGCTTAGATAATTAATCTGGACCATGTTTGTGACCTTTTACATAGGAATTAAAAATTAATTCCTACACCTACATGTATTTCTGAATAATGTTACTTACGCATAAATTTTTTGGACATTATAATATATGGTGGATTTAGTTTGCTCAGAAAATATTTGAAACATTTTGTGAGACAGTTTCATAGCAAGGATATTAGATAAATTGAGCATATCTTACAAGTTGTTGCAAGGTTTTGCTTAGTACTCTACATGATCCACAAAAAAAAACACCTTCCCCAAATGTCAGTATGTATCAGTTGATCATTTTAATGTTGACAAATGAGTTTTGTAACTATATTCCTAATATTTTATTGTCTTTGTCAGTAACATTTGTGTGTGAATTTTTAATATTCTTGACATTAATAAAGTTCATGCTATCAAAAATTATTAGATAACTGTACACAATTTCTAAAATATAAGGAACCATTACCCATACTTAAGTGAATGATAAGATAATTTGCGGTCATAGTTAACTTTTCAAGCCTTGTCTAACTCATTGCTTTAAGGACATAATTTACCAGATACATACTCACATAAAAATATTTTCATTGTTATTAATTGTCTTAATAATTAAAAGAATTTTAGTTGTAGGCTGTAGAAAGTGACTTCAAGACACATACACACAAAATCAAAGTTGCTATTATCACTTCTCAATCTTAGAAAACGTGCTATTTAAAAACTAAAACAGAAGGGTCTTGTG
Organism: Carlito syrichta; assembly: GCF_000164805.1. Classification (NCBI taxonomy): domain Eukaryota; kingdom Metazoa; phylum Chordata; class Mammalia; order Primates; family Tarsiidae; genus Carlito; species Carlito syrichta. The sequence goes on from NW_007259741.1 coordinate 1,351,987, forward strand.
AATTATCCCATGTGTTGACAAGTAAATTTTCACATTCTGCCAAACTGATTAATTGAGAGATGAGCATTAATTTTTTAAGCAGGTTATTTGCTAATGTCTTTAAGAAAACAAATTGCCAGTGAGTTTTGCTAGTTTATGATATTTCACACACATAACTACATGTACACAAACATTCCATGACATAAACATCAATTATGATAAAAAAACATGACTGAAATGTTTGGCTAATGATATATGGAGGATATAAGCACATATGGAAACTTGTGATGTTAGAGCAAATACGTATTTTACATTGCATAACTAGTCTTATACTAGCCAGAAGAATGTTGCATTTACTCTATATAAGCATGAAGAATTCATAGGTAATAAGTAGTACACTTGCAAGTTAAACAGACAAAGGGACAAGTCTGTCAACATACGTACACATGGGTGGCATTTTAAGTTATTGGGTTCACAATATTTTCATTGAAATGCACTGTACAAAAAGAAGTTAATAATCGTCTTAAACCTTATCCAGATTGTATCCTATTTAGCTCAATATTCTTTGTAATCTGCTTTTTTTACAGTTTTTTAAAAATAAAATATACATTTTGAAAGAAAAAAACTCCTATGTCTTCTTTACTCTGCTACTATTCTCAAGACTTTACTTCTGACACCAGATGTGGATATTTTTTTCTGTACCAACTTATCCTCTGACACCAGCTAAGTGTCCTACAATTTATCTCAGTTCTGACACTATCTACGTGGAGTTAGCATAGTGAGTTAGGCTCTGTCCCACAAGACTCCCCTCACTTCAGATGCCAGTCAAAAATGGTGGCCCCCCCATGTTACCTCTCACTTCTGACTGACTTGGCTTCAAATTGGAGGTTCTTAAACCACCTCCTCAGGTTTGTTAATTTGCTAGAATGACTGCAGAACTCAGGACAAAAGTTTACTTAGCCACTGGTTTGTTTTAAAAAGATATAAGTCAGAAACAACAAACTGGAAGAAATCCATACAACAAGTTATGGAGGAGAAGCATAGTGCTTCTATGCCCTCTCCAAGCACACCATCCGCCCCTCATCTGTACGTGCTTAACAACCTGAAAGAACTCTAAGTTTTGTGGGGGTTTATGTGTTTTTTGTTTACTTGTTTTTTGTGGATGCTTCATATCATAAGAAATGATTCAGTAAATCATTTTCCATTGATGAGCAAGTCATTCTTCAGACCTTTACTTCACCCTCTTCCTCAGAGGTTAGGGCAGTGAAGGTGAAAGTTCCAACCCTCTATTCACTTGGTAGGTTCTTCTGACAACTGGTCCCCTCTCATCCTTAGGAGTTTTCCCAAAGTCATCTTATTTACATAAATTCGGGTATGGATGAAAGGGACTTTTAATGAATAACAAAAGATATTCCTTGGATGAAAGGGACTTTTAATGAATAACAAAAGATATTCCTTTCACTTTTATTGAACTTACCACTCAAAAAATTGTGAGTTTCAAAGATCTGTTCTAAAAACTAAGGACAGATGAGAAGACTAAATAGGTATTTACTATATTGTATCACAGTCTTAGATATTTGTCTTCATATTTTTCTGATTACTTAATTTTTAATTACTAAATGCAATTGGCACTAAGAAATAAAGGTTACATTTTCTTATGATTTTGTGAACTTTATAGTGATTATGTTTCTCAACATACCCTCCCTACACAAAACACTGTAATCCAGCTTTGTTCCATCACTCCATTCAAATTGAATTAGAAAAAAAAAGATATTCACTGGGCTACATATTTCCAAAGCGAATAATTAAGTTCCAGAAACAGATATAGAATACAGAAAAAAACATCCACCACATGTACAATGGGAGTTTTCAGGAAAAGGAAATGTTAAAAGAAACAGCTAGGACAAATTATATTTAACAGAGTTTACTTGGACAGAGAATGATTCACAAATTGGGTAGCCTCCAAACCAGAGTAATCTCAGAGTGGATCCTGTGCAGCTATGAGCTGGATGAAGATTTATGGACAGTAAAAGGAAGGTGAGGGATAGAAGCAGTCAGATTAGTTACGGTTCAGCGTTTGCCTTATTTGTATCTAGTGTGAGTAGTTGGAACTCTGGCCAAAACCTGGTTATTTGTCACAAGAGTAGGTTAGTCTGTTTACACATCCAGTTAGTTTACATTTCACTGTGTGAAAAGTTACTGAGAAATCTCTATGTTAGAGAAATCTCTATGTTTGAAGCCAAGTCATAAGTGAGGGGTAACACAGGGGCCCACTGTTTCTGATTGGCATCTGAAGTGAGAGGCAATGTTGTAGGACAGAGCCTATTCACTATGCTAACTCCACATAGATAGTGTTGGAACTGAGTTAAATTTTAGGACACCCAACTGGTGTCAGAGGATAGGTTGGTTCGGAAAAAAATATCCCCACACATCTGGTGTCAGAAGTAAAGTATTGAGAATAGTAGCAGAGTAAAGAAGAAATAAGAGTTTTTTCTTTCAAAATGCAATGTATATTTTATTTTTAAAAAACACTTTAAAGAAAAACAGATTTCAAAGAATATTGAACTGAATAGGACACAATCTGGATAAGACTTAAGACTACTATTAACTCCTTTTTGTATAGAGATATGCAAGGGGGCAGCTTTGGGCCAAACCTAAGAAAAGACAATTATTCAGCAGTTCTAACCTTTCTACATAAAATCCTTCTATGACTAGTAACATGCAAGAATTAAGAGAGTATCTTTCTCATGAGTAATTTTTTTCCTGATTAATTGATTATGGAGAGCAAATGCGATGAGCTTATTGAGTCATCCTTATGGCATGTTGCTAGTTGTGGAAAGTATGTATAGATTTCTGTCATTTATGTAAGAAGTGAAAGTATAAATATAAATAAGTAAATGGACACTTCAAGCTTGAAGCACCTAGTCATAATAGGATTTTAAAATTTTATTTGCATTACAATTATGTCCATAGGTCTCAGGAGCCACCTTGAAGTAGCTCCTTTTGTTCAAAGACAGGGCAATTTAAATACCAATAAGGACAATTTCATTGCATTCAGATACAGTAAATATGTTTATTTTATGATAGAAACATACAATGCCACCTGTAAAAAATACTAGGTTGCATCTAGTTTTTTTCAAGTCTTTAAATATAACTTAAAATTTATAGAATGTGCACAAGAGAGAGGAATATGTTAAGCAATGCAAGAGTGAATAATAAACAAAAGCTGGACTGTCATGATACTACTGGAAAAAATGTCTGAGTACCTTCTAGAAGAAAAAAATATGTGAGAAAATAAAAGAGATTGAAGACCAACATAGAAATTTTAAAAAGACTTAAGAAACATATGAACCAACCAGAATGTGTGCATCTAATTTCGACCCTAATATTAAGAAACAAAGTGTAAAAAATTATGATTGAAGAAAACAATAATAATTTGATACTTGAAGTCAAAAGAGAATTGCTAATTTTTAGATGTAACAATGGTCTTGATGTTATGTTTTCTTTAAAAATTATATTCTTTAGAAATACATATTGAACTAGATCTGCTTTTAAAATTTTACATATGTAAAATTCTGAAAATAGGTAATAATGCAACTTCTAATTTGAAAAACAAATAAGATATTTATTTAAGAAGTAGAAAGACACCGATATATTTAAAGTCCCCTTCATGAAATATTAACAACTAGGAAGAGAAGCTAATAAACAAATAATAGTATTAAATTTGAGAAAAAACTGATTGAAGGAAGCATGCAAAATTGAAAATTAATGTTCTAAGGTAATAAAATGTAAATCACCATTAACATAGTTTTTTTGTACGAATTATATGCCAAACCCAGCTATCTCTTTGGGTATAAAGTTGGAATAAGAACTTATGAAAATTACATTTCAGTTTTATCAAGTATATGAATTGATAATATTGGCAAATATAGAAAAATCTGCTATTTGATTATTTTATTTTTATTTTTAGATATGAAAATAACTAATTTTTAATACTTTATTGATTTTTATAAAAATGAATTTTCATTTTGCTCTTTAGTTTAATGGCAATTATTCTGGCTGTTTTACATATAGACAAGAGATTATTCTGAATTATTTGTTCTGATTATGTATCCCACATTTCTATTTGTTGTGTTATTGGTGCTCATGAGGATCCTGATAAATACTTTTAATATACTTTAATGGGTTACTGTTACAAGAAATTTTGCATTGCGATGATAGAGACAGCATTTACATTAAATTAAATTACAGGATTACAATTAAGTGGAGTGATGAAACACTAAAAGCTCGAAGCAGCAATTCTTTGGAGCCCTGGGAAATTAAATTCCTTGATAAACAATTCAAGAAGATGATAAACAGAATTTAGATAACTAAACAAAATCATGTTTAATATCACCTTCAAAGATTAATGATCTATTTTAGAAAGATTGATACGTCTATAAATTATTTTATTTTGATAAATTGCTTTCACAATAGTTTGCCTTCAAATGTATCTATGGTGTATCATTTTAATTTTAAAGTTATGACTTTAAATGGTTCGAATATAGCAAAACCACTAATTTATGGTTTTCAAAAAATAGGTACTTAAATAAATTTTTAAAATCTGCGACAAGGCCGGGCTTGCTGGCTCAGCCAGTAATCCCAGCACTTTAGAAGCCGAGGTAGCCGGGCTCTGTGGCTCAGCCTGTATTCCCGCGCCTTTGGGAGGCTGAGGTGAGTGGATTGCCTGAGCCCGCGGGTTCGAGACCAGCCTGGGCAGGGAGACCTCATCTCTACAATAAATAATAATTTAAAAAAATCAGCCAGGTGTGGTAGCGCATGCCGGTAATTCCAGCTACTCGGAAGGCTGAGGTGGAAGGATCGCCAGAGCCCAGCAGGTCGAGGCTGCGGTGGCCGGGAGCGGCCACTGCACTCCAGTCTGGGCGACAGAGTGAGACTCCAATTCAAAAAACAAACAAACAAACAACAACAACAAATATATATATATATAAAGAAGAGGCCGAGGTGAGTGGATTGCGTGAGCCCGCGGGTTCGAGACCAACCCGGGGAACTTGGCAATCCCTCGTCTCTACAATAAATTTAAAAAATGTGTCAGACATGGTAGTGCACACAAGTAGTTCCAGCTACATGAGGGCTGAGGCGGAAGGATTGACGGAGCCCAGCAGGTTGACGCTGGGGTGGCCGTGAGCCTGCCACTTCACTCCAGCCTGAGTGATGGAGTGAGACTCCAACTCAGAAAACTAATAAGAATAATAATATTAAATAAACTCTGTGTCTCATCTACCATGCACATGCTTGACAATAGACTGGAAAATAATGTTACAGAAAACTGAAGTGCATATTTTCTAAGTAAATGTAAAAATCATATTAATAAATTATTTAAAAATATTCATTTTGTTGTTCTGCCTTTATCTCTGCATTAAGATTTAGCTTCTTTGTACATTATAGTTGCAATTAATTACTTATTTATTACAATAATATTTAATTAGTTATATAGACCTTAAGAGTTATACAAGATGATTAATGGGTGGAATGGAAAAGATATTAAAAATTTTGTCTATAATTTTTATGAGAAAGTTACTAAAATATTAATTGATATTGTATACATAGATAACATGTGTATTTTGTTATATTGGGATTGCATATTTGAAAAATTATTTCAGTAGAGGTATATGATCAAAAACTTCAGAAAACAATAGGCTAGTGCCTTGAAGATGCAAATAACTATATAGATGTGGAAAACTGGAATAGAATTAAACTTCTGAAATCTTGTACGGGCATCTGTGAAAAATCTAGAGTTAACTTTGGACTTAATCCTGAAAGGCTGAATACTTTCCTCCACGTTTCAGGTAAGATAAGATATCTGCTCTCATCATTTTTATTCAATGTAATACAGGAGGTTCTTGCCAGTACAATACGCAGGAATCTGGAATAAAAGGCATTTAGATTGGAAAAGAAGGAAAACTATTTTTATTTGTAGACATGATTGACTATGTAGAAAATCCATCAGAATGTTTTGAAATAATCAACTAAAACTAATACATGAGTTTAGTAAGTGTGCAAGATACACAATCAGTATATGAAAGTTTTTTCTATATGTTTACAAAAAAGCAGTTATTTAAGTTAGGAAACTTTGCTATTATCAATAGAACTACAAATGGGAAATACTTGGCGCTAAATCTGACCAAAAAAAATTGAAACTAGCCGGGCTCGGTGGCTCAGCCTGTAATCCCGCGCCATTGAGGCTGAGTGAAATTAAAGCAAAACTAAATAAGCAGAATTCATGGTCAGAAGGACTCAATATTGTTAAAATGTCAGTTGTCCACAAAATGATCTATAGATTCAGTAGTATTCTAATCAAAATTTGAGAAGTGTTGCATTGAAGAAAATAAGCTGATTCTGAAATTTATATGGAGATGCAAAGAACCTCAGAACCAGCCAAACATATTTAAAAAGAGCAAGGTTGGAGGGCCATCTGATTCCAAGATGTATAAACTATAGTAATAAAAACAGTATGCTATTGGTGTCAAGATTAGATAGA